>NW_027249373.1:0-226181 GCF_030848795.1 Temnothorax nylanderi | reverse complement strand
TTTTTAGAAAGAAAACGATTTAACGGAGGTACAAACGGGTACAAACGATTCTCCTTCGAATGGCGTTGGGCGTTTTCTGATATCTTAAAGTTGGGGGCTGGCGTTTTTTCACCCCCTCTAACTCTTAACCTTTAGAAACACTAGCACCACAGACGCGCGCTTTGCGCGCGCTTTTAGCTTTAACCATTATGCTATTACTATTACACTATTAATTTCTTGATACACACAACTGTCAAAATATACGAACGCTGCAAATGAAGTAAGCGCAGCGAGAAACCAATCAGCATCGCGGAAAAGCGGCAACAATAAATTCGACTATCGACTTAACATGCCTTTTTTTTAGAAGAAAACGATTTAAACGGAGGTACAAACGGGTACAAACGATTCTCCTTCGAATGGCGTTGGGCGTTTTTCTGATATCTTAAAGTTGGGGGCTGGCGTTTTTTTACCCCCTCTAACTTCCTTAACCTTTAGAAACAAACGATTTAAACGGAGGTACAAACGGGTACAAACGATTCTCCTTCGAATGGCGTTGGGCGTTTTCTGATATCTTAAAGTTTGGGGCTGGCGTTTTTTTACCCCCTCTAATTCCTTAACCCTTTAGGAACAAACGATTTAAACGGAGGTACAAACGGGTACAACGATTCTCCTTCGAATGGCGTTGGGCGTTTTCTGATATCTTAAAGTTGGGGGCTGGCGTTTTTTTTCACCCCCTCTAACTCCTTAACCTTTAGGAAACAACGATTTAAACGGAGGTACAAACGGGTACAAACGATTCTCCTTCGAATGGCGTTGGGCGTTTTCTGATATCTTAAAGTTGGGGGCTGGCGTTTTTTTCACCCCCTCTAACTCCTTAACCCTTTAGAAACACTAGCACCACAGACGCGCGCTTTGCGCGCGCTATTTAGCTTTAACATTATGCTATTACTATTACACTATTAATTTCTTGATACACACAACTGTCAAAATATACGATGACAGCTGCAAATGAAGTAAGCGCAGCGAGAAAACCAATCAGCATCGCGGAAAAGCGGCAACAATAAATTCGACTATCGACTTAACATGCCTTTTTTTAGAAAAAAAACGATTTAAACGGAGGTACAAACGGGTACAAACGATTCTCCTTCGAATGGCGTTGGGCGTTTTCTGATATCTTAAAGTTGGGGGCTGGCGTTTTTTTACCCCCTCTAATTCCTTAACTTTTTAGGAACAAACGATTTAAACGGAGGTACAAACGGGTACAAACGATTCTCCTTCGAATGGCGTTGGGCGTTTTCTGATATCTTAAAGTTTGGGGCTGGCGTTTTTTTCACCCCCTCTAACTCCTTAACCCTTTAGAAACAAACGATTTAAACGGAGGTACAAACGGGTACAAACGATTCTCCTTCGAATGGCGTTGGGCGTTTTCTGATATCTTAAAGTTGGGGGCTGGCGTTTTTTTACCCCCTCTAATTCCTTAAACCTTTAGGAACAAACGATTTAAACGGATGGTACAAACGGGTACAAACGATTCTCCTTCGAATGGCGTTTGGGCGTTTTCTGATATCTTAAAGTTGGGGGCTGGCGTTTTTTACCCCCTCTAATTCCTTAACTTTTAGGAACAAACGCTTTTAAACGGAGGTACAAACGGGTACAAACGATTCTCCTTCGAATGGACGTTGGGCGTTTTCTGATATCTTAAAGTTGGGGGCTGGCGTTTTTTTCACTCCCCTCTAACTCTTAACCCTTTAGAAACAAACGATTAACGGAGGTACAAACGGGTACAAACGATTCTCCTTCGAATGGCGTTGGGCGTTTTCTGATATCTTAAAGTTTGGGGCTGGCGTTTTTTTACCCCCTCTAATTCCTTAAACCTTTAGGAACAAACGATTTAAACGGAGGTACAAACGGGTACAAACGATTCTCCTTCGAATGGCGTTGGGCGTTTTCTGATATCTTAAGTTGGGGGCTGGCGTTTTTTCAGCCCCCTCTAACTCCTAACCTTTAGGAACAAACGATTTAAACGGAGGTACAAACGGGTACAAACGATTCTCCTTCGAATGGCGTTGGGCGTTTCTGATATCTTAAAGTTGGGGGCTGGCGTTTTTTTACCCCCTCTAATTCCTTAACCTTTTAGGAACAAACGATTTAAACGGAGGTACAAACGGGTACAAACGATTCTCCTTTGAATGGCGTTGGGCGTTTTCTGATATCTTAAAGTTGGGGGCTGGCGTTTTTTTCACCTTCCTCTAATCCTTAAACCTTTAGGAACAAACGATTTAAACGGAGGTACAAACGGTACAAACGATTCTCCTTCGAATGGCGTTGGGCGATTTCTGATATCTTAAAGTTGGGGGCTGGCGTTTTTTTCACCCCTCTAACTCCTTAACCTTTAGGAAACAAACGATTTAAACGGAGGTACAAACGGGTACAAACGATTCTCCTTCGAATGGCGATTGGGCGTTTTCTGATATCTTAAAGTTGGGTGCTGGCGTTTTTTTACCCCCCTCTAACTTCCTTAACCCTTTAGAAAACAAACGATTTAAACGGAGGTACAAACGGGTACAAACGATTCTCCTTCGAATGGCGTTGGGCGTTTTCTGATATCTTAACGTTGGGGGCTGGCGTTTTTTTACCCCCTCTAATTCCTTAACCTTTAGGAACAAACGATTTAAACGGAGGTACAAACGGGTACAAACGATTCTCCTTCGAATGTCTTTGGGCGTTTTCTGAATATCTTAAGTTGGGGGCTGGCGTTTTTTACCCCCTCTAATTCCTTAACCCTTTAGGAACAAACGATTTAAACGGAGGTACAAACGGGCTACAAACGTTTTTTTTACCCCCTCTAATTCCTAAACTTTAGAAACAAACGATTTAAACGGAGGTACAAACGGTACAAACGATTCTCCTTCGAATGGCGTTGGGCGTTTTCTGATATCTTAAAGTCGGGGGCTGGCGTTTTTTTCACCCCCTCTAACTCCTTAACCCTTTAGAAACACTAGCACCACAGACGCGCGCTTTGCGCGCGCTATTTAGCTTTAACATTATGCTATTACTATTACACTATTAATTTCTTGATACACACAACTGTCAAAATATACGATGACAGCTGCAAATGAAGTAAGCGCAGCGAGAAAACCAATCAGCATCGCGGAAAAGCGGCAACAATAAATTCGACTATCGACTTAACATGCCTTTTTTTTAGAAAAAAAACGATTTAAACGGAGGTACAAACGGGTACAAACGATTCTCCTTCGAATGGCGTTGGGCGTTTTCTGATATCTTAAAGTTGGGGGCTGGCGTTTTTTTACCCCCTCTAATTCCTTAACCCTTTAGAAACAAACGATTTAAACGGAGGTACAAACGGGTACAAACGATTCTCCTCGAATGGCGTTGGGCGTTTCTGATATCTTAAAGTTGGGGGCTGGCGTTTTTTTTCACCCCCTCTAACTCCTTAACCCTTTTAGAAACAAACGATTTAAACGGAGGTACAAACGGGTACAAACGATTCTCCTTCGAATGGCGTTGGGCGTTTTCTGATATCTTAAAGTTGGGGGCTTGCGTTTTTTTACCCCCTCTAATTCCTTAAACCTTTAGGAACAAACGATTTAAACGGAGGTACAAACGGGTACAAACGATTCTCCTTCGAATGGCGTTGGGCGTTTTCTGATATCTTAAAGTTGGGGGCTGGCGTTTTTTTCACCCCCTCTAACCCCTTAACCCTTTAGAAACAATTCTTGATACACACAACTGTCAAAATATACGATGACAGCTGCAAATGAAGTAAGCGCGCGAGGAAAACCAACAGCATCGTCGAAAAGCGGCAACAATAAATCGACTATTGACTTAACATGCCTTTTTTAGAAAGGAAACGATTTAAACGGAGGTACAAACGGGTACAAACGATTCTCCTTCGAATGGCGTTGGGCGTTTTCTGATATCTTAAAGTTGGGGGCTGGCGTTTTTTTCACCCCCTCTAACTCCTTAACCCTTTAGAAACACTAGCACCACAGACGCGCGCTTCCGCCGCTATTTAGCTTAACATTAGCTATTACTATTACACTATTAATTTCTTGTACACACAACTGTCAAAATATACGATGACAGCTGCAAATGAAGTAAGCGCAGCGAGAAAACCAATCAGCATCGCGGAAAAGCGGCAACAATAATTGACTATCGACTTAACTGCCCTTTTTTAGAAAAAAACGATTTAAACGGAGGTACAAACGGGTACAAACGATTCTCCTTCGAATGGCGTTGGGCGTTTTCTGATATCTTAAAGTTGGGGGCTGGCGTTTTTTTCACCCCCTCTAACTCCTTAACCCTTTAGAAACACTAGCACCACAGACGCGCGCTTCGCGCGCGCTATTAGCTTTAACATTATGCTATTACTATTACACTATTAATTCTGATACACCAACTGTCAAAATATACGATGACAGCTGCAAATGAAGTAAGCGCAGCGAGAAAACCAATCAGCATCGCGGAAAAGCGGCAACAATAAATTCGACTATCGACTTAAATGCTTTTTTAGAAAAAACGATTTAAACGGAGGTACAAACGGGTACAAACGATTCTCCTTCGAATGGCGTTGGGCGTTTTCTGATATCTTAAAGTTGGGGGCTGGCGTTTTTTTCACCCCCTCTAACTCCTTAACCCTTTAGAAACACTAGCACCACAGACGCGACGCTTTGCGCGCGCTATTTAGCTTTAACATTATGCTATACTATTACACTATTAATTTCTTGATACACACAACTGTCAAAATATACGATGACAGCTGCAAATGAAGTAAGCGCAGCGAGAAAACCAATCAGCATCGCGGAAAAGCGGCAACAATAAATTCGACTATCGACTTAACATGCCTTTTTTTAGAAAAAAAACGATTTAAACGGAGGTACAAACGGGTACAAACGATTCTCCTTCAAATGGCGTTGGGCGTTTTCTGATATCTTAAAGTTGGGGGGCTGGCGTTTTTTTCACCCCCTTCTAACTCCTTAACCCTTTAGAAACAAACGATTTAAACGGAGGTACAAACGGGTACAAACGATTCTCCTTCGAATGGCGTTGGGCGTTTTCTGATATCTTAAAGTTGGGGGCTGGCGTTTTTTTACCCCCTCTAATTCCTTAACCTTTAGGAACAAACGATTTAAACGGAGGTACAAACGGGTACAAACGATTCTCCTTCGAATGGCGTTGGGCGTTTTCTGATATCTTAAAGTTGGGGGCTGGCGTTTTTTTACCCCTCTAACTCCTTAACCCTTTAGAAACAAACGATTTAAACGGAGGTACAAACGGGTACAAACGATTCTCCTTCGAATGGCGTTGGGCGTTTTCTGATATCTTAAAGTTGGGGGCTGGCGTTTTTTTCACCCCCTCTAACTCCTTAACCCTTTAGAAACACTAGCACCACAGACGCGCGCTTCGCGCGCGCTATTTAGCTTTAACATTATGCTATTACTATTACACTATTAATTTCTTGATACACACAACTGTCAAAATATACGATGACAGCTGCAAATGAAGTAAGCGCAGCGAGAAAACCAATCAGCATCGCGGAAAAGCGGCAACAATAAATTCGACTATCGACTTAACATGCCTTTTTTTTAGAAAAAAACGATTTAAACGGAGGTACAAACGGGTACAAACGATTTCTCTTCGAATGGCGTTGGGCGTTTTCTGATATCTTAAAGTTGGGGGCTGGCGTTTTTTTACCCTCCTCTAATTCCTTAAACCTTTAGGAACAAACGATTTAAACGGAGGTACAAACGGGTACAAACGATTCTCCTTCGAATGGCGTTGGGCGTTTTCTGATATCTTAAAGGTTGGGGGCTGGCGTTTTTTTCACCCCCTCTAACTCCTTAACCCTTTAGAAACCAACGATTTAAACGGAGGTACAAACGGGTACATACGATTCTCCTTCGAATGGCGTTGGGCGTTTTCCAATATCTTAAAGTTGGGGCTGGCGTTTTTTTTTACCTCCTCTAATTCCTTAAACCTTTAGGAACAAACGATTTAAACGGAGGTACAAACGGGTACAAACGATTCTCCTTCGAATGGCGTTGGGGCGTTTCTGATATCTTAAAGTTGGGGGCTGGCGTTTTTTTCACCCCCTCTAACTCCTTAACCCTTTAGAAACAAACGATTTAAACGGAGGTACAAACGGTACAAACGATTCTCCTTCGAATGGCGATGGGCGTTTTCTGATATCTTAAAGTTGGGGGCTGGCGTTTTTTTTCACCCCTCTAATTCCTTAAACCTTTAGGAACAAACGATTTAAACGGAGGTACAAACGGGTACAAACGATTCTCCTTCGAATGGCGTTGGGCGTTTTCTGATATCTTAAAGTTGGGGGCTGGCGTTTTTTACCTCCTCTAATTCCTTAAACCTTTAGGAACAAACGATTTAAACGGAGGTACCAAACGGGTACAAACGATTCTCCTTCGAATGGCGTTGGGCGTTTTCTGATATCTTAAAGTTGGGGGCTGGCGTTTTTTTTCACCCCCTCTAACTCCTTAACCCTTTAGAAACAAACGATTTAAACGGAGGTACAAACGGGTACAAACGATTCTCCTTCGAATGGCGTTGGGCGTTTTCTGATATCTTAAAGTTGGGGGCTGGCGTTTTTTTCACCCCCTCTATCTCCTTAACCTTTAGAAACAAACGATTTAAACGGAGGTACAAACGGGTACAAACGATTCTCCTTCGAATGGCGTTGGGCGTTTTCTGATATCTTAAAGTTGGGGGCTGGCGTTTTTTTCACCCCCTCTAACTCCTTAACCCTTTAGAAACAAACGATTTAAACGGAGGTACAAACGGGTACAAACGATTCTCCTTCGAATGGCGTTGGGCGTTTTCTGATATCTTAAAGTTGGGGGCTGGCGTTTTTTTACCCCCTCTAATTCCTTAAACCTTTAGGAACAAACGATTTAAACGGAGGTACAAACGGGTACAAACGATTCTCCTTCGAATGGCGTTGGGCGTTTTCTGATATCTTAAAGTTGGGGGCTGGCGTTTTTTCACCCCCTCTAACTCCTTAACCCTTTAGAAACACTAGCACCACAGACGCGCGCTTTGCGCGCGCTATTTAGCTTTAACATTATGCTATTACTATTACACTATTAATTTCTTGATACACACAACTGTCAAAATATACGATGACAGCTGCAAATGAAGTAAGCGCAGCGAGAAAACCAATCAGCATCGCGGAAAAGCGGCAACAATAAATTCGACTATCGACTTAACATGCCTTTTTTTTAGAAAGGAAACGATTTAAACGGAGGTACAAACGGGTACAAACGATTCTCCTTCGAATGGCGTTGGGCGTTTTCTGATATCTTAAAGTTGGGGGCTGGCGTTTTTTTCACCCCCTCTAACTCCTTAACCCTTTAGAAACACTAGCACCACAGACGCGCGCTTTGCGCGCGCTATTTAGCTTTAACATATGCTATACTATACATATTAATTTCTTGATACACACAACTGTCAAAATATACGATGACAGCTGCAAATGAAGTAAGCGCAGCGAGAAAACCAATCAGCATCGCGGAAAAGCGGCAACAATAAATTCGACTATCGACTTAACATGCCTTTTTTTAGAAAAAAAACGATTTAAACGGAGGTACAAACGGGTACAAACGATTCTCCTTCGAATGGCGTTGGGCGTTTTCTGATATCTTAAAGTTGGGGGCTGGCGTTTTTTTCACCCCCTCTAACTCCTTAACCCTTTAGAAACACTAGCACCACAGACGCGCGCTTTGCGCGCGCTATTTAGCTTTAACATTATGCTATTACTATTACACTATTAATTTCTTGATACACACAACTCGTCAAAATATACGATGACAGCTGCAAATGAAGTAAGCGCAGCGAGAAAACCAATCAGCATCGCGGAAAAGCGGCAACAATAAATTCGACTATTGACTTAACATGCCTTTTTTTTAGAAAGGAAACGATTTAAACGAAGGTACAAACGGGTACAAACGATTCTCCTTCGAATGGCGTTGGGCGTTTTCTGATATCTTAAAGTTGGGGGCTGGCGTTTTTTCAACCCCTCTACTCTTTAACCCTTTAGAAACACTAGCACCACAGACGCGCGCTTTGCGCTGTGCTATTTAGCTTTAACATTATGCTATTACTATTACACTATTAATTTCTTGATACACACAACTGTCAAAATATACGATGACAGCTGCAAAGGAAGTAAGCGCAGCGAGAAAACCAATCAGCATCGCGGAAAAACGGCAACAATAAATTCGACTATCGACTTAATATGCCTTTTTTTTAGAAAAAAAAAAAGATTTAAACGGAGGTACAAACGGGTACAAACGATTCTCCTTCGAATGGCGTTGGGCGTTTTCTGATATCTTAAAGTTGGGGGCTGGCGTTTTTTTCACCCCCTCTAACTCTTTAACCCTTTAGAAACAAACGATTTAAACGGAGGTACAAACGGGTACAAACGATTCTCCTTCGAATGGCGTTGGGCGTTTTCTGATATCTTAAAGTTTGGGGCTGGCGTTTTTTTACCCCCTCTAATTCCTTAAACCTTTAGGAACAAACGATTTAAACGGAGGTACAAACGGTTACAAACGATTCTCCTTCGAATGGCGTTGGGCGTTTTCTGATATCTTAAAGTTGGGGGCTGGCGTTTTTTTCACCCCCTCTAACTCCTTAACCCTTTAGAAACAAACGATTTAAACGGAGGTACAAACGGGTACAAACGATTCTCTTTCGAATGGCGTTGGGCGTTTTCTGATATCTTAAAGTTGGGGGCGGGCGTTTTTTTCATCCCCTCTAACTCCTTAACCCTTTAGAAACACTAGCACCACAGACGCGCGCTTTGCGCGCGCTATTTAGCTTTAACATTATGCTATTACTATTACACTATTAATTTCTTGATACACACAACTGTCAAAATATACGATGACAGCTGCAAATGAAGTAAGCGCAGCGAGAAAACCAATCAGCATCGCGGAAAAGCGGCAACAATAAATTCGACTATCGACTTAACATGCCTTTTTTTAGAAAAAAAAACGATTTAAACGGAGGTACAAACGGGTACAAACGATTCTCCTTCGAATGGCGTTGGGCGTTTTCTGATATCTTAAAGTTGGGGGCTGGCGTTTTTTTCACCCCCTCTAACTCTTTAACCCTTTAGAAACAAACGATTTAAACGGAGGTACAAACGGGTACAAACGATTCTCCTTCGAATGGCGTTGGGCGTTTTCTGATATCTTAAAGTTTGGGGCTGGCGTTTTTTTACCCCCTCTAATTCCTTAAACCTTTAGGAACAAACGATTTAAACGGAGGTACAAACGGGTACAAACGATTCTCTTTCGAATGGCGTTGGGCGTTTTCTGATATCTTAAAGTTTGGGGCTGGCGTTTTTTTACCCCCTCTAATTCCTTAAACCTTTAGGAACAAACGATTTAAACGGAGGTACAAACGGGTACAAACGATTCTCCTTCGAATGGCGTTGGGCGTTTTCTGACATCTTAAAGTTGGGGGCTGGCGTTTTTTTACCCCCTCTAATTCCTTAACTTTTTAGGAACAAACGATTTAAACGGAGGTACAAACGGGTACAAACGATTCTCCTTCGAATGACGTTGGGCGTTTTCTGATATCTTAAAGTTGGGGGCTGGCGTTTTTTTCACCCCCTCTAACTCCTTAACCCTTTAGAAACAAACGATTTAAACGGAGGTACAAACGGGTACAAACGATTCTCCTTCGAATGGCTTTGGGCGTTTTCTGATATCTTAAAGTTGAGGGCTGGCGTTTTTTTACCCCCTCTAATTCCTTAAACCTTTAGGAACAAACGATTTAAACGGAGGTACAAACGGGTACAAACGATTCTCCTTCGAATGGCGTTGGGCGTTTTCTGATATCTTAAAGTTGGGGGCTGGCGTTTTTTTCACCCCCTCTAACTCCTTAACCCTTTAGAAACAAACGATTTAAACGGAGGTACAAACGGGTACAAACGATTCTCCTTCGAATGGCGTTGGGCGTTTTCTGATATTTTAAAGTTGGGGGCTGGCGTTTTTTTACCCCTTCTAATTCCTTAACCCTTTAGGAACAAACGATTTAAACGGAGGTACAAACGGGTACAAACGATTCTCGTTCGAATGGCGTTGGGCGTTTTCTGATATCTTAAAGTTGGGGGCTGGCGTTTTTTTTCACTTTCTCTAATTCCTTAAACCTTTAGGAACAAACGTTTTAAACGGAGGTACAAACGGGTACAAACGATTCTCCTTCGAATGGCGTTGGGCGATTTCTGATATCTTAAAGTTGGGGGCTGGCGTTTTTTTCACCCCCTCTAACTCCTTAACCCTTTAGAAACAAACGATTTAAACGGAGGTACAAACGGGTACAAACGATTCTCCTTCGAATGGCGATGGGCGTTTTCTGATATCTTAAAGTTGGGGGCTGGCGTTTTTTTCACCCCCTCTAACTCCTTAACCCTTTAGAAACAAACGATTTAAACGGAGGTACAAACGGGTACAAACGATTCTCCTTCGAATGGCGTTGGGCGTTTTCTGATATCTTAACGTTGGGGGCTGGCGTTTTTTTACCCCCTCTAATTCCTTAAACCTTTAGGAACAAACGATTTAAACGGAGGTACAAACGGGTACAAACGATTTTCCTTCGAATGTCTTTGGGCGTTTTCTGATATCTTAAAGTTGGGGGCTGGCGTTTTTTTACCCCCTCTAATTCCTTAACCCTTTAGGAACAAACGATTTAAACGGAGGTACAAACGGGTACAAACGATTTTTTTACCCCCTCTAATTCCTTAAACCTTTAGGAACAAACGATTTAAACGGAGGTACAAACGGGTACAAACGATTCTCCTTCGAATGGCGTTGGGCGTTTTCTGATATCTTAAAGTTGGGGGCTGGCGTTTTTTTCACCCCCTCTAACTCCTTAACCCTTTAGAAACACTAGCACCACAGACGCGCGCTTCGCGCGCGCTATTTAGCTTTAACATTATGCTATTACTATTACACTATTAATTTCTTGATACACACAACTGTCAAAATATACGATGACAGCTGCAAATGAAGTAAGCGCAGCGAGAAAACCAATCAGCATCGCGGAAAAGCGGCAACAATAAATTCGACTATCGACTTAACATGCCTTTTTTTAGAAAGAAAACGATTTAAACGGAGGTACAAACGGGTACAAACGATTCTCCTTCGAATGGCGTTGGGCGTTTTCTGATATCTTAAAGTTTGGGGCTGGCGTTTTTTTACCTCCTCTAATTCCTTAAACCTTTAGGAACAAACGATTTAAACGGAGGTACAAACGGGTACAAACGATTCTCCTTCGAATGGCGTTGGGCGTTTTCTGATATCTTAAAGTTGGGGGCTGGCGTTTTTTTCACCCCCTCTAACTCCTTAACCCTTTAGAAACAAACGATTTAAACGGAGGTACAAACGGGTACATACGATTCTCCTTCGAATGGCGTTGGGCGTTTTCCAATATCTTAAAGTTGGGGGCTGGCGTTTTTTTCACCCTCTCTAATCCTTAACCTTTAGGAACAAACGATTTTAAACGGAGGTACAAACGGGTACAAACGATTCTCCTTCGAATGGCGTTGGGCGTTTTCTGATATCTTAAAGTTGGGGGCTGGCGTTTTTTTCACCCCCTCTAACTCCTTAACCCTTTAGAAACAAACGATTTAAACGGAGGTACAAACGGGTACAAACGATTCTCCTTCGAATGGCGTTGGGCGTTTTCTGATATCTTAAAGTTGGGGGCTGGCGTTTTTTTCACCCCCTCTAACTCCTTAACCCTTTAGGAACAAACGATTTAAACGGAGGTACAAACGGGTACAAACGATTCTCCTTCGAATGGCGTTGGGCGTTTTCTGATATCTTAAAGTTGGGGGCTGGCGTTTTTTTACCTCCTCTAATTCCTTAAACCTTTAGGAACAAACGATTTAAACGGAGGTACAAACGGGTACAAACGATTCTCCTTCGAATGGCGTTGGGCGTTTTCTGATATCTTAAAGTTGGGGGCTGGCGTTTTTTTCACCCCCTCTAACTCCTTAACCCTTTAGAAACAAACGATTTAAACGGAGGTACAAACGGGTACAAACGATTCTCCTTCGAATGGCTTTGGGCGTTTTCTGATATCTTAAAGTTGGGGGCTGGCGTTTTTTTCACCCCCTCTAACTTCTTAACCCTTTAGAAACAAACGATTTAAACGGAGGTACAAACGGGTACAAACGATTCTCCTTCGAATGGCGTTGGGCGTTTTCTGATATCTTAAAGTTGGGGGCTGGCGTTTTTTTCACCCCCTCTAACTCCTTAACCCGTTAGAAACAAACGATTTAAACGGAGGTACAAACGGGTACAAACGATTCTCCTTCGAATGGCGTTGGGCGTTTTCTGATATCTTAAAGTTGGGGGCTGGCGTTTTTTTACCCCCTCTAATTCCTTAACCCTTTAGGAACAAACGATTTAAACGGAGGTACAAACGGGTACAAACGATTCTCCTTCGAATGGCGTTGGGCGTTTTCTGATATCTTAAAGTTGGGGGCTGGCGTTTTTTTCACCCCCTCTAACTCCTTAACCCTTTAGAAACACTAGCACCACAGACGCGCGCTTTGCGCGCGCTATTTAGCTTTAACATTATGCTATTACTATTACACTATTAATTTCTTGATACACACAACTGTCAAAATATACGATGACAGCTGCAAATGAAGTAAGCGCAGCGAGAAAACCAATCAGCATCGCGGAAAAGCGGCAACAATAAATTCGACTATTGACTTAACATGCCTTTTTTTTAGAAAGGAAACGATTTAAACGAAGGTACAAACGGGTACAAACAATTCTCCTTCGAATGGCGTTGGGCGTTTTCTGATATCTTAAAGTTGGGGGCTGGCGTTTTTTTCAACCCCTCTAACTCTTTAACCCTTTAGAAACACTAGCACCACAGACGCGCGCTTTGCGCGCGCTATTTAGCTTTAACATTATGCTATTACTATTACACTATTAATTTCTTGATACACACAACTGTCAAAATATACGATGACAGCTGCAAATGAAGTAAGCGCAGCGAGAAAACCAATCAGCATCGCGGAAAAGCGGCAACAATAAATTCGACTATTGACTTAACATGCCTTTTTTTTTAGAAAGGAAACGATTTAAACGGAGGTACAAACGGGTACAAACAATTCTCCTTCGAATGGCGTTGGGCGTTTTCTGATATCTTAAAGTTGGGGGCTGGCGTTTTTTTCAACCCCTCTAACTCTTTAACCCTTTAGAAACACTAGCACCACAGACGCGCGCTTTGCGCGCGCTATTTAGCTTTAACATTATGCTATTACTATTACACTATTAATTTCTTGATACACACAACTGTCAAAATATACGTTGACAGCTGCAAATGAAGTAAGCGCAGCGAGAAAACCAATCAGCATCGCGGAAAAGCGGCAACAATAAATTCGACTATCGACTTAACATGCCTTTTTTTTAGAAAAAAAAAAGATTTAAACGGAGGTACAAACGGGTACAAACGATTCTCCTTCGAATGGCGTTGGGCGTTTTCTGATATCTTAAAGTTGGGGGCTGGCGTTTTTTTCACCCCCTCTAACTCTTTAACCCTTTAGAAACAAACGATTTAAACGGAGGTACAAACGGGTACAAACGATTCTCCTTCGAATGGCGTTGGGCGTTTTCTGATATCTTAAAGTTTGGGGCTGTCGTTTTTTTACCCCCTCTAATTCCTTAAACCTTTAGGAACAAACGATTTAAACGGAGGTACAAACGGGTACAAACGATTCTCCTTCGAATGGCGTTGGGCGTTTTCTGATATCTTAAAGTTGGGGGCTGGCGTTTTTTTCACCCCCTCTAACTCCTTAAGATTTTAGAAACACTAGCACCACAGACGCGCGCTTTGCGCGCGCTATTTAGCTTTAACATTATGCTATTACTATTACACTATTAATTTCTTGATACACACAACTGTCAAAATATACGATGATAGCTGCAAATGAAGTAAGCGCAGCGAGGAAACCAATCAGCATCGCGGAAAAGCGGCAACAATAAATTCGACTATCGACTTAACATGCTTTTTTTAGAAAGGAAACGATTTAAACGGAGGTACAAACGGGTACAAACGATTCTCCTTCGAATGGCGTTGGGCGTTTTCTGATATCTTAAAGTTGGGGGCTGGCGTTTTTTTCACCCCCTCTAACTCCTTAAGATTTTAGAAACACTAGCACCACAGACGCGCGCTTTGCGCGCGCTATTTAGCTTTAACATTATGCTATTACTATTACACTATTAATTTCTTGATACACACAACTGTCAAAATATACGATGATAGCTGCAAATGAAGTAAGCGCAGCGAGGAAACCAATCAGCATCGCGGAAAAGCGGCAACAATAAATTCGACTATCGACTTAACATGCTTTTTTTAGAAAGGAAACGATTTAAACGGAGGTACAAACGGGTACAAACGATTCTCCTTCGAATGGCGTTGGGCGTTTTCTGATATCTTAACGTTGGGGGCTGGCGTTTTTTTACCCCCTCTAATTCCTTAAACCTTTAGGAACAAACGATTAAAAGGCAGTACCTCTTTCTGGAACTCACATTGTCAAATTCGTAGTGTCAATTATACTCAATTTGAGTCATTTTGAACCACTCCTATAGGTCGCCACTGCTCATACTCGATATGTCGTTAATTTAACTAAGACAATGTTAATTTAACTAAACCAATAGAGTTAAAATAATACTGTTAATAAAATAATAAATTTTAATACACATGGTAATTAATAATAACAAAATGTTTTCCAACTTAGGATATTGGTTTAAATTTCATTCTTTAACATTTAACAGTATATGTAGAACTATAAATCTCTTGAAATCTGGCAAAAACTATGATGTGCTTTGGCCCTAAACTTTCGTAAGACAAAGTAAGACGTGAACCTGGCATCTCAGTTTGTTCTTAAGCAATTTCTTGCCTTAACGGCCAGAACTATATGTTTTAGAATTATTTGACATGAAGTTATTCTTAATAATTAACGAATTTCTGCGAAATAATACGCCAGTTTTGCACATGCGCGTTTCATAGAAATAAATCCGCTGAACAAGAAGCGGAGATTCATTTGAGGAAACCGCGATTCGTAATCGTTTTACATCCTGTGTACTGAAAGTAAAGTGGCTTTTACACGTCGCCGAGACCAGACGTGCGCGCTTTCGACGCAGACGCTATTACGCGCGCTCAGAAGTGCCGCTCTTCCGACGTGTTCGCTACGAAGACAGAGAGAAAACGCGCCTTTATCGGCTAAAAACGTGTTCCCTTTACGAGCCAGAAGGCGTATACGCGCGCGCGCGGGGTCTTGCTATCGGCATCCGGTCCGTCCATTTCCGTCCCGGCTCCGGTAACGCGGTGATGAAACATCTGTATCCTTCTCGTCGTCGTCTTGCTCGTCTCTTCGATCTCTCCCCTTCCTCTCTCTCTCTATTTCTTTCTTTGTTGCCTTTTCTCACTATCTTGTTCACCCGCGATTAAAGTTTTCACCGCAGTCTCGTTACGAGACGCGCGAAACAATGCGTTCTTTCATTGCACGCTTGTCTAATTTGTCCAGCTTATCGAACGTTGAACAAAAGAAATACATTATTAATTTGTAGTTATAACGTCGGGTTTAATGTCATTTACCGTGCTTCGATGTAAAAAATGCATTATTGTATCTCGGAACACCCGCAGAAAATTTGTCGAATTAAAAGACAGAAACGCGTATTGTTACGGAAAGTAGCTCGAGCCGTGAGAGATAACGAAAGAAACGTTTCGCGATTTCGCCATTTCCGCCGAGGGAACTGCGAGAAGGTACGCGATGTAACGTCATGTCTCTCTCATGTCATTCTCATTTCGGCGGGAACGAGCGAATTTGATACGAAGTAAGAACGCTTCAAAGGCGCAGGTAATCGTACGCTACGTCGTGACCGCATAGTTTCCCAATCACGTCTCTACCGTGACATCATCATTACTATCATCGCCGTCGAGGTCTTGCGGTTCTCGTCATTATCCGCCGGTTATCATCGCGACTTTCGCGACTTCGGAATCCGCGAACAAACGGACTTCGCATCGCGCGCCTCCCCGAGTCATCTCCCCCGCATTCTTCCTCTTTCGCGCGCGAGCTTCTCTTGCGGAAGTCACGAAATGAAACGTTGACGAAGAAGAATGGCTTAATTTCGCTTTTGTTATACTTGTCCGGGAGATTTCTCGGCGCGTGCACGTGGTTTAAATTAGTTGTGTCTGTGTTTTGGAGTCGCCGATTCAACAATGGTCACCTGCGTTTCCGCGATACGATCGATAGAGCACGAGGGGTGCGAGGGTGCGTGCCACGCTCGTCGCGTGAGGTCCCTCTCCGGCCTACGAAGGGTTCCTTTCTGGCCGAACCATCAACCAACCCCCGCGCTGGTCGATATCGTTCCTTCTTTCACGCGTGTTTCGTTCGGTGGCGACGCGAGCGATGGATGCATAAATGGTACTTAATTTTGAAACGAAATATTCGTTGAAAGAAAGTGTTAGAATGTTACACGTGATGTGTTGCTTTTGTATCGAGGATTTGCTGATAGTTTCCGGAAAAAGCATACATACAATATATATAAAAATGAGAAAATCTTATAATAATGTAGAAAAGTTAAAGAATTAAAATACCAAAACATCTTTCCGATTTTATTTCGGATGTTAAATTTCGTAATGTTAACGTTCATTCTTTTACTTTTGTGAATCTAGCATCTTTACTGGTTAAAAACAAATTCAGGTATATAGTGTAATTAAGTGCTAATTTATTACTCTACAGTCTCGAATTTATTGCTCCTGCCATTTTACATTAACGGTTAACACACAATTTTCTACATGTAGATTTTCTGTTACAAGCTACCCGTATGATATTACAATCATCTTTAAAGTCAGAGAATCACGTTATATATGAGTTTCTTTAATTCCTTACGTTTCAACAAAATTACTACTTCTTGAAAACTCGCAATGCTTTCGCAAGAGAGCAGAAATATATTTTAATTGCAGAAGTCGCATTAGCGTCTATAACAGGTACAAGTATAGATACTCAAGCAAATGTTTACTCGATTATAAACAAAGGTGCTCATACTTATGTATACTTCGTAACACCTGGCGATGAATTATAACTGTACATTGCTGGCGGGGTCCCTTCGCGATATAGAGGCATCGACATTAACCAAGTTACGTAATGGCCGATTCTCTATACCTTTCTCGACGAACGACGACGGTACCCGTGGTGCATGTCGTTCTCTCTCCATCTCCGCGTATTTGTCTACCATCTCGTTGTGTATCGACGGGCCCCGCGCTCGGGCCCCGTTCGCTCGCACGCGCGCCTCGCGCGGAGGAGTAAATCGCGAAGTACAGTTATCCGTTTGTAGGAGCGCCGTAGAGAGGACTCGGGCGATAGATACCCGCGGATCGCGTTAGCTCTTTCAGCACCGCGTCTTTGTATAGCGGGACCATGAAACATTACGGGAAAAGGATTAGTAAATTGTCGAAACCTCTCGCGCGATATTAGAATATCACTGGAGACATTCCGAAAAATTCCCGTGAAAATATCACGCTTATTATAGCTATTGGAATGTGGAAAGTTTGAGTTTTTGAAATTATAACACGCTTTGAAGTGAATAGAAAAACAAAACAAGTACATCTTGTTAAAGAAAAAGTAATCTTTGATGAGATTATGATAGATCGCGTTTCTCTCGTACAAATTTTCTACTCATGGTATTGTTCATGTTCCTTTACGATGTTTAATTTATTCTGTATCCTGATTTAAAGTTTAAAGTACGTGCTTGTAATTATAACGGGCATGTCCTGCCGTTTTAATTTTTATTGTTTATTAAGAGCAAAATGTAGCACACATTTAAAATTCCTCGCCAAGAGAAAATCGATTTTCAGACGTCGGAGTCGAGAATAGAATCATGCCACGTGTGCAGTTTTCTTTATCAGTCTTTAAGACTGCTGTAGATCAAATTAGAGATTATTCCGCAGCGAGCGTACGCCATGAAATAGTCTTTTTGTGTTCAGAAACGACGGTAAACCCGTTGTGCCCTCCGCGGCAATTAGCTTCTTTCATCTATTTCAATTTACGTCGACCCACTTCTGACGTTTAACAGAAAACTCGCTATGGACCGAACGGTTCATAAGTCGCGCTTCAGAAACGAGTTCGAATGCATGCAAATTGGCCAGACCGGGTCTCCCGTTTTTCAATTTTCCCTCCCGATAACGATCGCGGATTTAATTTCGAATTATTAAACGCATTACGACATCGCGTCCGCACGCTTTCCCAGAGTTTAATTGGTCTCGCATGCATTAGCGTGCAATAACATTTCGCGGTTCGTTGCGACAATTTCGCGAAATAAGAAGGAAAAAGATGAGCAAAAGGAGGAGATGCGAGAGCATATTAAGTGCACGCTCGGTTTGATGTGGCAATCAGACGGCATGATACGTGCTATTCGTCGCGTCGTGCGAAAGCGAGGCCGTTTCGCAAAAGAGGAAACGTTTAAGAGTTCAAGTATGGCAGTTCAAGTCCGATACGTTGCATCGTCATTTCAGATTGACGAATAGCATTGAAAAAACGAATCGGATTTCAAAATTCTTAGATCGAATTGATTCTGATTGAATTTATACAGGATTAATCTTATAGTCGTCGGAAAGTAATCCTATAATCAATTACTGTAAATAAGAACCTCCAAAAGTTTAATTTCTCCCATTTACCTATCAACTGCGTTCAATCACCGTTGCTAAAAAAAATTTGCTATTCAATCACGCGCCTACGAAATTGATTTAAAACAAAAGAAATTTGCGGTCGACACGTGTGTATTTATCTTTCATCAAAACGGCATGATTGAAAATTTTCGTGGATTATATCGTGCGGAAAGATTGAAATAGATTTCGCATAGAAGTAGATAGGCGAAGCGTTTATTGATCGTAAAATTTTCAGTCTGTTTAGTACGTACGTACGTGTGCGCTTTGTGATTTAAACAGGGTAACATATAGGTAGCGTAGCAGTAGTGTGCAATTTTCCATTTAATTACTCGTTACTAATTACCGGTGAACTAGTGGAATTATTTTCCTTCGGGCATGCTCTTAATTGCCGAGTATGAGTGCATTTTATTGTGTTTTTCAAGAGAAAACTGTTTTAGAGGGAGCATCCAATTTGTAGAGTGTATGAATCCTCGTTTTATTATAATATTGTACCAACGATTCGAAAGAGAAGCATTTTCGTTTCTCGCTATTCTATTTCACATTCGATGCCGTACATCTCTGAAAAAGCAAAAGAGAAAACAAAGAGAAATGAAAGCGAAAACTTTAAGCACAGACAGAAAGATTGTTTCTTCGATTTTCTTACAATGCTCTCGAGTCGAAAATACGTATCTCTTCTATAATCCCGCGTGATGTCGAAACGGCATATTTTAATTGCGAGGCATAATCGCAAACATCGTTGGATTCTCGAAGCAGGCGTTACGTAAATGAGCCGTAATAACCAGACAGTACGAATAATTAGTGTCTCGTCGGCTGTGAATTCGCTCCGAGTGTTTCTCGGGAGGGAGACGGGAAACCGCGGAATTAAGTTTCGCAAATTCACGGGCCTACCGCGCGAGACAAGGGGGGCGATCGTGCGCTTTCTCGTAACGACGTTCGCCCATCGCCCCCCTCGCGAATTCGTGCGGGATATCGGAAAGCAAGAGCCTTGCTATTCGGGCTAGTCCGATACAAGTTACATTAGACACGCCCAGTGACCAGGCCGGTTTATCAATCGATGCAGTTCGGACTTCAATTCGACTTTCGTCGCGTTAAAACGAACAATATTTTCTTATAGGTCACAAATCTCTATAGAACTTTACAATACAAGAGACAATACCTATTTCAGATCACACATATATTTTAAAGGATAAAACCGATCGTACGTAATGCAAAAATTATCGATCTCCCGATATAAATAATTCTTCGCGCAGAAGAGAAAGTACAAAATGCCATCGTCGAGGTATTTTCAGCGCGATCTTTTAATCAGCGTATGAATGGCGTCTGCATATCGTCGCGGCCGCGAGAATGACAAGTCTGAGCCAAGTCCGCTTATGACTTAGCAGGGGGACTTGGCGATTCCGTGAAGTCGCCGAGCGATGGCTATGCGCGATAAACACGTTTGTTCATGGAAAATTAATTTTGCTACGCTTTCACGTCGCACGTAAGCACGTTCACGTCGTGATTCCGTCCTGTCTGATGCGATTTGAGCGATGAGCGCATCGTTCGCATCAGGTCACCTCGTGAAGACCTTACATCCGTGACGTAAGGCGGCACTTATAGGCCGCGTTATGACCTTCTGAAATTATGCGCGTGATATCATCGGGATGTAATCGAATTTGACATTTACCGACGAGTGAAATTCTTGAGGAAATTTCGCGTGAATTTAACTTACGTAATGGAAAATATATATATGCGGACCTGATATGAGATGGTTCTCCGAGGCTCGAATATATGCCAATAAATGATTGAGACTGACAAATAATCGGCGCGCAGTTTGCTGAGTTGGAAAAAGTACAAAATTCACGCAAAATATTAAGCTACTGAGATCCAGCCCGACCGAAGATGGGCGACTTCTCTCTGCTTAAGTGATTGAGTATAGTGATATTTTAGTTAAATTTTAGTAGTATAGATTATAACATTTTTCTCATTTTCAATTGTGGGACGGGGAAGGTGCGAATTTACTTTATATCTTGAGATATTTAAGCAATTTTGTAAAATAATACAATACTACTGCAATTAATTAAATGAATGTATGTTTTGGATAAATATATATTTTGCGTTAAAGTGAATTATTTAAAAATGTATATTAAACATATATTCTATAATGGCACGCACGAAATAGGTTTCAGCTTGACAAAAAGAATACGGCTATCGGATAAACTTGCGATTGCCTCGCAATCGTATGTAGCCAATTGGTTATATTCAGAAACGACCTACTAGAAATCGTAGGGCGATAATTGCAACGTCGTATTATCTAAACATGGGAAAACGACGGTTCGCGTATCGCATTGCACACGTGCAAATGACACATGCGTGTGCGGGAGGCCCCGAGCATCTGCCGACCATCCGTTCGGTCTGCCAATTGTGGCTTGTTAATTTCACAGCGAGTCGTTGCCTCGCGCTAATTGAGCGCCTTGACGAATTTTAAACGGGACCAAGTGCCAAAAAGGCACGACGATCCGCCGTATTCGTTTAAGCCTGTTATTACGAGAGAAGGTCTCATTTTAAAAAATCGTATTGATGTCATATAAACGTATTATTTAACGGCAACCTTGACACCGAATTAAGTTAATTTCCTGAATTTATTTTCTTATTATCTAATTATTTAGTATATTACGTACATTTAGGTGTCTTTGAAGAAGTCCCTTGAGAACGCTCGGACTTTTGTCCGTCTCGCTGCCACTGCACATGGTGCATCCTCGCTCGCTCCATTACCGTAAAATTACCGTATGCAGAACAACATCCGCACTTACCTGACGCGTTTAGTGTTTCCCGCGTTTCGCATTTTACTTTTGCGATAGAGTCGTTGCAATCCACGGCTTATTGGCCTCCCCGGCGGCCTTGCAGCGGTGCTCAATCGGCGTACTCGAAAGTGTGTCGACTGTTCGAATATCGAGCAGGAGGTGAATGTACCTGGAGTGGACCTGTGCACCAGACGGTCGAAAAACCCGCGTACATTCGCATGTCACCCATTAAGGTGGGTGCACACCAACGAACGCAAATGTTCGCGTTCATGTTTGTTTCTTTTGCGTTTATCCCGAATTGCATTCGGCTAGATTCGGTCAAAATTCGGTATTCGCAGCTATCAAAGTATAAAAATATTAGACGGTACATTGATTATTACGAATGCAAGTTTCATTGCGTAATTACGGATTTAAATAAAAAAGGGAGAAAAGAAAGGTGAGAGTGAATGCCATTATTGTACAAAAGTCGTGTGCAATACAGAGGAAATGACCTAGTAACTGATTTAAAAAAAAAAGAATATGTAGAACAGTTTCGCAATTTTTGTAGAATATTTCTAAATAATTTTAAATTATTGTTACACAAAATTGTAAAATATTTAAGCAGAGTACAACGTAATTGAATTGTTTTCTTCAATCCATTCCCTCGTTTTAACTTCGCTATACACACGAAGAAGATTTATTATATGTACACCGCAATGGCGAACAAGCAAATATATCGTATTTCCGTCTACATCGCGCACGGACTTTCTTTGAAGTACCGCTTTATGAGTGAATCGATCCAAACGCGAATCGAACGCCGACGAACGTTGTGCTCGCATTCGTCACAGCGTACTTACACATCTTTCGAATTCTAATAGCGTTGTTCGTTGTATACGCTTGTTCAATGTGCACCCTTTAGATACACGTGCGAAAAAGCGTAGCCTTAGCATTTAAATCTGGAAACTATATAAGCAATATTTTATGAGTCTTTTAACAATTTCTAAGCTTGTAAAAAAAAACTTGGGAAATCCTTCAACAGATTTATAAACGTTTAACATTTTACTTGTTGAAACGTTTTTGCTAAAAGATGTTGGAATATTTTATACCCGTCGGAAATTGTAGTGGCATCGCTTGCATTATGATAAAACCTCACAATAAAAGTGAGCTGTTATTTCTTAGAAAGTAACAGCATCAATCGGTGTATCGTTTGTAGTTCACGCACATCTGATCTTCTATACGTGTAACTTTTATTGGGGAAAGTTTGATGCCACGTTTGAAAAGCACTGCAAAAGAAGGCTACATGACGAGCAATTTCGTGTTGGCGCTCGTAAATTGGTCAGCGTCGTAAACTATCCGTTTTACTTAAAAGGCGGTGAAAAGACGCTGGAAAGACTAAAACGCGCGTCGCGAATATAATATCACGGGATTATTTTATTAATATAGTGCACATTTATAGATAAGTGGGTCCGCCAGTTTCAAGTTTCACTTATATAATGCGCTGTGTGCTTTCGACGTAAACAAGGAACTAAAATCACGCGATATATTTGTCGGCTAAATGCACCGATTTAATATTTGCGGACGTGAAAAACGATCTCGCGTAATCCATATCTTCTGAATTGAATTATGACAGTTATCCGTCTTTGTCACTTTGAGTAACTTTAGCACATAACTCCTAAGAGAGGAGAGAAGCCGAGAGAAGCGTCTTTCTCTTAAACGGAAAATTCTTTTTAACTTTCCCGTCGGCATTATCCCCAGAAAGAAACGTCTTAAACAAACCTTCACATAATATCTTTAAATATTCTTCAATCTTCATAAAATTCGCACGTCAAAAAATGATTTTGAGGACGTGGCGGCTTCTTCTCATTTTTTCAAAGTCTCTTCTTCGCTGTTGAGTTCATTTCACTTTAGTCGAGAGTACATCCTACATTTTCACATGCATAATTTAATACTCTGCATCGAAGTAAATGATTCAGAGAAATTGCCAAAGGGAAAGTCCTAATCAGCGTATGTCGTCGTCGCAAGAGAAGCGCCAGCGATCTGGGTTGAGAGACTCTGACGTAAATCACTGCTAGTTCGTATCATGAGCGCTGCGCCAATGATCGGCAATAGTGCGTTCCGATCGTCGGTCGAGGGAGAAAGAGAGAGAGAGAAGTTTCACCTGGCCAGTAATGGTACTTCCTGATAGTCAGGTGGAAGTGCCTCGGTCCGACGCAGGCAGGTATAATACGAACCGTCAGGATATATCGGTCCCGACCGACCGCTGGAACGTAAATAGCTCCCAACGATCCGCGAAATATATCGCCGGAATTTGTTCGGAACGCAATGATATAGCGTTCGCCGATGGTTTTTGTCGTGCGGAAACCGCACGCGGAAGCATCGATCCTCGTTGTCTGCATACGTCTCGCGAACTCCATAACTCTCCTTTTTGCGGCTCACCAGTTCTCTTTACTCAACTAAAAACACATCAGTCTTTACTTTTATATTATTCCTCATGTATCTTGGAAATAAACGCGCGATCGACCGTGGCACTTTATACTGTTCTCCGTCCTGCCTGTGTCTGTCCATAAAAGGAATTTTTGAGCGAAGGCTTTTTATTTGGATCTCCGCGCAGGTCACTTCTCGACGACTAAGCCGGTGTTTGTGAATATTTCTACCTCTCTAGGCTCCTCGCTGTGGTCGCCTCTGGAAAAACTAGAAATACTGGAATAATTCTGGGCCTTTCCCGCGGACGCGACATCGGCTCCAAATTTGGAAAGCCTGGAGATACCGTATACACTGTTAATTATTAAAAGATGAAATTTAAACTAATGTACCTTGAGTTAAATAACATTTTGTTATTTTTAACTGTGTGTCGAAATTTATTATTTTAACACAAAACTCTATTGATGGTTTAAATTAACGACATATTTTGAGTAGGAGCAGTGGCAACCTATAGAAATGATTAAAAATAACTCAAATTGTATAATTTTACACTACGAATTTAACAGTGTATTGTATGATCGTACGTCCAACACTGACATAGTTCGTTCCAAACTCAATTTGAATTTCTTTGACGAATTAATCTTCAATTAAATTGAAGCAAAGATTTTCTTGCTCGATTATTCTAATTTAATTAGCAAAAGAACGGACTTTATTCTCAACTGCCTAGAAAATGGGGTGATATTTTAATTGAGGAAAAGCCGAAATTGATCAAAGTGTAAATTAAATTTCTGTAATATTTTGTATAATATCTCCGAGCTCATAAAATATCTCGTGTGTTAATACCTGTTTACGTACGACATGCGGAACTTTTTGACGGTTGTTAAACACCGTGACGAGACGGGAAATTTATGTTGCACTGCGGAGATATATTCTTTAATGTATGTCGTGTTCACTTTTTATCCATCTATCTAGACGGCGGTCGGATTTTTTGAGCCTCTTTTTATGCATGCTGTGTAGTACGTGTTCACTGTATGAACGCTTTGAATGCACTTTGCCTCTAATGAAACTTTTTATCAGAGATTACGGAAGACATGCACTTCCGATACTCGATGTCTATGCGACAATGTAGCTTCAATATTGCGTCATCCTCTTCGATCTCTGAGTACATGATGAGAGGGTAATTGTCTCGACAAGTAACTGCAATTTTCAGCCAATTTTTAACCAATATGTCCAATATTATCAGCGATTGCGTAATGGCAAAATAGATATCTTGGTGTATCACGAGTTACTCTTACGCTTATTGGATAATATTGCGCTTTATTATGTAATGAGTTCACGAATAGAAAGTGCAATATGCGGATTGCTTTATCCGGTGTCTATATATTCGATTGCTGTGTTTTCTTTTGCCTTATAGGAATGCAGTATACAGATATGAAACGCAATTTCCACTTACAACAATTCAGATTCAACTCATAAAATATAGTTTTTACTCTACATATTTATCTATTTATTTTTACTGCGTTATTTTTATTGTTTGTCTATCCTTTGTCACGTCTTTAATTGTTTAGAAAAAATTCAAAATAATGGAATTACGAAAAATTTCAAGTATTGAAAATTTAACGTGGCTCGAGCTAATTAATGCACGCTTCTTTTAATAATTTCGCGAAGAATATCAACGTCGAAAGCAACGTATTTGGCGTGGAAAGATTTAGGTCTCGAGATTCTGCGAATGTAGGTGAGGAAGAAAGAAAACGGAGAGAGAGAAATACGTTACTTTTAATGCGTGTGTGTTTCTTACAAATAGTATGTTCTAACGTAATATGAAGAATACAAGATAGAATTCCGCAAAAATTTAATTTGTAAAAACGACTTGCATTAGAATTTTTTATTTAATATACATATATAACAAAGAGATGTAACTTAAAAAAAGATGCTATGCAATGAATACAGAAGAACCGCTTTTGAAATCCAAAAATGTCTTACGCGTGCTTTTCAAGATTAATTAATCGTTACTTTATTTTATTAAAAAAAACAAATGTAATTTTTAATCGAAGAATTAATCATGTGATAATTTTGGAAAACGTAGATAATGTCGGACAATTTAATATTAAACACTGTAACAATAAATAACAAGTTTAAAGAAAGACATAATGCAATCATAATATAAAAGAATATCTCTCTATTAGATTCTGTTATCTCGTACAAGTCCACTCCAATTATCCAAGTCTTGCTCCGTGAAATTTACGTATGTCGTAAAAATATCATGAAAGCCGTTACTACATTTGTACTTTCGAAATACTTGGACTAAACAAGTTCTTTGATAAAACATCGAAACCCAGCACGATTTCAAGAAGAATCTTTTGCGAGTCAAAGAAGCACGACGATTTCATGGGAAACCTGCAACAATAATGAACAGGAAGTCATCGACATATGACAATACGGTAACGCATTGTCAGGAGATTCGAGCCTAGAAATGGGAGCCTTTAGGTCCCGGAGCATTTAGGGCCGTCGCCTTCGTTTCTTTAAGTACCCTACAAAAGATTCGAACTTCCAACTTCTCCATTCTCCAGGGCACGTATTATGGAACTTTTCGGAATGGATTCCGATCAGAATTATTCCGCTTGCTCTAGAAAACACAATAGAAATCTAATAGAAAGTAACTAAACAATTCCGATTGGAATTCATTTACCAAAGTTCCATAATACGTGCCCAGGTTCGATTCCACTTGAACGCACCACTTCGCTTCGTCTCACGATGCAATCGTACATATAAAAATAAAAATAAAGTTCGAAACTACTCGATCAGGTTCGCACCTACTTGCGCGATACTTAAAATCCCGTCTCTCCGGGTGTCGCGCGTCGGACGTGCGTACACCGCACACGTGCGTGCGTCGCGGACGCGAGTAACTGTACTCTCGCGCGTACCGGAGCGCATACGGGCGACTGACACACGAGCCTCGTGTGTGCTGTGCGCCCGAAAAGAGTCCATGCCCCGGGATTCGCTATGGGACACGACCGTGTGAATTTATCAGTCCTCCGTAATTCGGCGACGACGTTTACGGCGGCCATTAAATACCGAATGTGAATCGACGCTACGCACGCGAGCCGGAAAGTTTGTCTCTCCGCCGATGCGTATGTGGGTTAGTATTATAGAAAAGGCGTAGCGAAAAACGAAGCTGACGATGCGACAGGACGGGCGAGAGACCCACTTTAGTCGACTCGGCTTGGCGTTCAATAACGATATTGAATATCTTCACCGTTTCTACGTTAGACGTTAGATATCGTAAACTCGATCGCAATTGAAGCTCATCTCTCTCGTTTAAGTTGTATGATGTAATACTGATCAGTGTTATTTTTTGTATCTACAAAGGACGCGCGTTAAATTACATTGTATGAGGGATTATAACGTATATAATGAAACTGAGGTTCTACGTTTTAAGAAAATATCTCGGTTGCATAGGAAACGAGTTGAATTATACTGGAAAGTCGGCACACATAGTCACGTGTGCCTCGACGCGACATAATATCAAAGATTACTCCAGAACTTCAGACATATGAGTTATTAAGTGTAGAAACGTCAGCGGTAGACAATGGACGGTCTAGTTAACTACACTAATTAATAACGAAAACGAGTGCATACGTGCAGCAGCTCCACGGCTGCAAACATCCACGAGTTCCTTTGTAAACGGTTGTTCGTTACATCTCGTGAAATTATCAAGTTTCGTGCTGAATAAAATTCTCGATATTACGTTCTACTAACAAACGAGACGTTTTTCCTTCCCGGGGCTTTCCCGGGTAAAAAAAAACGACGGGAAAGACTTGTCCGCGGGGAGATGGAAAATTGCGCCGATTCGATCGCGTAGGCCGTTCGAAGCGGCGACTTCTCTCCTCGACCTTTAATTATCTAATTAAAACTCAACTCGTAAACCGACTAACAGCTCCCCGACGCGCAGATGGACATCACGGAAAGTCGTTTATCGATGGAGACCGATTTGAAAAACCACACGAGAATGTAGCGCGATTAATTTTAAATCTGGAATTGAAATAATCTTTAAGAATATGAATTTCTTCTGCGATCGCATTTTTGTTATTGTAACATTTTTATTTTACGTTAATTTTTCACTGTTAAATTTGTAGTATCAAATTATATCCAATTTGAGTTATTCTTAATTATTCCTATAGTTCACCATTGGTGTCTATTCAAAAAATATATCGTTAATTTAATTAAACCAATAAAGTTAAAATAATACTGTTTTGTGTTAAAATAACAAATTTTGACACACAAGGTAAAAATAACAAAATGTTATTCAATTCGAGGTATTGATATTGGTTAAAATTTCACTCTTTAATATTTTACAGTTCCAGTTTATCGACTCGTTCCAGTAACGCAAATATCCGTTTTTTCCTCGTCCCGAACTATTTATCGGCGGACTTTCAAAACTACGTCACGCATGACTTTCCATTAAATAATATTAAATTATCGGCAGTACTTTCCATCGAGATAGCGCGAGATAGAAATCGATCGTCGTTAACGCGAATAATAGTCATCCAATAATAGAACGTAATTTCTTCTTGCGATCGTAAGATCCTCTGAAAGCAGTGCTTTCGTCGACGAATCGCCCGTCCGGCACATTTTCCGAAGAGCTGAACCATCTGTCACGCGCGAGAAAAGCGCATAGAAAGTCGATTCCCCGGAGGGAATCGCGCGTCCAGAAGTGTTCCCCGTCATTCGTCGTCGAGGGAGTCGTACGATATTGACGATAAAATAAATAGGCGACCCCGTGATTTTTTCATAGAGCACGCCACGTCGGAGAAGGGGACCCCGCGGGGCTCCGACCTAGTGTTCTCAACTTGGAGAATGTGTATGACCGGCCGCGCGGTCGTGTGCCGGTCGTCTCGAAGTGCACGGAGCGGGTGCGCGCGCGTTTATAGACCCACATAATCGAGAAACCAGCAACCGCATTCCTCATACACGTACTAATGGACCGCGGTCTCTCCCCCTTGTGCAAGCACGAGGTCTTTCAATTTTCTCGCTCGCTGTCCATCCGGCACTCTAGCGTGACCCCGCGTGATGTATATCTGGTCACCGAGCATAGAGGAAGAGATGCAACTAGGAAGAGAAAGGGAACGAGAGACGCATACGGCCGGGAGAGGAGAAGATACGCCAGCGTGATTACGAATGAGCGTCCCGCAATATGCCGCGATAAAGATGTTGTTGAAAAGCGTATTAAAAATATCGGGGGAATACTGCGAAGTATATCTTTCTTCGGAAGCAATGTATAATAAACGATACTTAGAAGATTGCAACGTCTAAAACGATGTCCAGGAAAAATAGCAGAATTCCAGCGAGAAAAAGAAGAAACAAAGATATATTAAAAAACCTAATATCAAAGAAGTACTTAATTAGAAAGAGAAAGGGAACGAGCCGGGCCGAGACGAGAAAATACGCCAGCGAGATTACGAACGAGTGTCTCGCAATATGCCGTGATGAAGATGTTCTTGAATAGTATTAAAAATATCGAGGGTACTGTGAAGTGTATCTCTCTTCAAGAGCAGTGTAAACGATACTTATTGCCAAAAGATAATAACGCTTAAAACGATATTGAGCAAAAATAGCAGAATTTGAGTAAAAAAAGGAGGAGCAAAGATATTAAAATAATATCAAAAAAGTAACTAGAAAGAGAAACGGAACGAACCGGGCCGAGAGGAAAAAATACGAGATTATGAAAGAGTCTCGCAATATGCCGCGATGAAGATGTTTGTTAAAAAGTATTGAAAATATCGAGGAGTATCTTTCTTCAAGAGAGTAGTGTAAACGAATAAACGATATTGAAAGATGGCAATGCCTGGAGAACGATATCCAGGAAAAATAGCAGAATTCCATCGGGAAAAAGGAAGAACGGAGATATTAAAATAAAAACGTAATTGCGCCGATCGAGTGCCGCGGGGAATACGAGGAAAGTAATGTGCGAATCGAATTTCCGTCGCGGTCGATGATCCACAGCCCCGAGCAGTGGCCCAAATGCTTGACACACATAACGCGTAGCTGCACCACCTAGATACTTTTAGAGAATTTTATTAGTCCCCGGCCGAAAGATTTTCCTGTTTACAAACCATCGCGTGTTGCATTATTCACGACTCCCGTAATCATTTGAATCGTAACTCTCTATGCATTCTGAATGCGACGTTTCTGCTAAAGAAAAGTTGGCTCCAAATTGGCCGAAGAAAATCCGCGGGTAAAAAGTGATTCTCTCTAGGTCTCGAACATCCTGTATATTTAATTTGCCTTACAACTCGCGACGCAACTGCAATGCACTTATAGAAACATCGGAAGGTGTTACGGCGCTAGAAGGTCACACGTAGAAGGGATAGGAAATGGTAGTGTAAGGCACAGAGTAGCTACGCCACTCACACTTCGATCCACGTCTGCATCTCACGCCGTTATGTACTAAACGAAATGAGACGGTCGCAAATGGGAATGTTAGGCGATCGCGGAACTCTTTTTTTCCCTGGCAATGACCTATCGTGAGAGTGGCAGGGTACGTCGGTCAAAGTTGCCGAGTGCACCGACCTTTGCTAAGGCCAAGTATACGCTCGAAAGTTTAGCTAGTATAAGAATATCGTTCCCGGAGAGACTTCGCTCGCAGGTAGATCCGTTTGCGTTGAAAGACACTGTCAACTCCGTTGTATGCGGCGCAAACTTCCACCGCCGAGAGCGACTGCCGGAGAGTAAAACTCTAAAGTTTACAGTTTACACCGTGAGATTCCGACCCAAGTTAGGCGATCGTTAACGTCAACAGGAGCTCCGAAAAGTTTAGACAAATCGAGCAATTTCGAGCACGCGGTTCGGAAAGCTCGGCGAAATTCCTCGTAGAGGAGATCAATATTCTCGTTCGACATCTCTCTAAGCTATTTTTAAAGAACAATTCTTTACACGTTCCTCGAAAGCTCCCTGTTTCGATTCGATTAATAAAAGATTGCGTTTCACCAATTGCAGCTGGAGAATGCATCGAGTCCGAGACGGGATGCAAGAGATGCAGGGACGGGACGTGCGCCAGATGCGCCGTGCTGCTGTATCAGGGTACCTGTGTGCATACCTGCCCACCGGGCTTCGTCGCCGACTGGTCCACCCGGGACGAGTACATGGGCCGCATCTGCCGGGAGACCGGCTACATGTTTGGCCTCACCGGTAGCCAGGTCGCGATTCTGGTGGGGGTGGTCTCCGGCGCTACCATCTGCATCTTCATCATCCTCTGCGGCGCGATAGTTGTGCATCGGCGTAAGAAGAAGGCGGCGAAGCTGGCCCAGCAGTTCGAAGACAGGTACTTTTCATGATTTCTTCGTCACTCTGTCGCTCTGTCCTACGGCGACATTCATTGAGAGCGTTCCCGTGCATTTCAGCGCGGAGAGGAGAGAGTTTCTGAAACACCTGGCGACGCTCCGTGGAGAGGCCAATACTTTCCTCGCTATGCTCAACGACACCAGAAGACAGGTTCGAGAGTTGTACTATTCGGGAGGTAACGGAGACGGTGCCGTCGGAATTCAGGCCTACAGGTACAAGCGCAGTAGAGAAATCGGGTCATCGAGTATTTTTTCTAATTGTTACTCCGTTGAATCATTGCGGCAGAAATTAATCTGTCGCGCGTTAAATAAAATATTCTGGAAAAGTATGCTCGATAGTGGCTTGTATAATTTGATAAAAATGTATCATTAATACTTAACATTTTATGGTGGATCGTCTTAAAGAAAAAATTGAGAAAAAGAGAAATGCTGTCATTTTTCTAATAAAACTCTTGAATATATCTTTTTAATAAAAAATTGTGTATACGATATGCGTATACCCCTATTAATCTTCATTAATATTGTTGCAGACCAGTGCTACGTGACCTAGCGAGGATATTGGTCCTCGTGAACAGGAGAGATGATGAGATACCACTTCCGCCCGACGATTGGCAACGATTATTCTCGTGGGCAGAGCGGCTGCTGAGAAGATACAAAAGGCACAGTTCTCCAGAAGTAAGATCGTTATTCTCGCGAATATTTCTGCGTGAAACGAAAACGAGCACTACCGATATTATCTCACACTTTCAATTCTTTTTCACGCCAGTCTCTAAAGCACTTTGGTGAGTCACATACCCAGCTGTATGCGAGAAGTGTAGCGTTAGACGACAATGTTTCCCCGCGTAAAAGCTCCCTTCTTCCTCTGAACGGCAGGCTGTTTTCTTTGCATAAAACATGTATGAAACAACGTTCAGAGTCGTGTAATATTTATCGTCGTTTTATAACTTCAAGGTGGCTCAGCTCGTGACGTTCCTGCAGCAGCCGACGAGCAACCCCGTCCAAATGACCTCGTCACCGGCGCAACCGATCGCGGCGTCGCAACCGCCGCCTCATCAGCCCGTGTACGAGCCGCGAAGCACCCCCACTAATCTCACCACATTCCAAGCGAATGTGCCGCTCGCGACGTTTCAAGCTAGCGACAAGTCGAGCATCAGTCCGGCGAGTTCGAGCCTCGGCTACACGAAGGACTGCAGTCCCCTCGGCTCGAGTTTGGGTCAGAACAGCGCTTCTGGCGTTTACAACAGCGAGAAGCTCAGCCCGAACGGCTCGACAATCGGCCAAACGACACCCCTCGTCTACGGTAGTAACCTGAAGCGAGGAGAATCGAGGACGACGAGTGACTCGCATTTTCAGGAACTACAGACGATTTCTGCGTTTAATCGCAGTTACAATGGTGGCGCGCTACCCTTGGAGACCAACAGCATCCGTGCGTTGCACGACGAGTGCGAGGTGAACGACGGCCTGGACCGCGACTTGAATCCCCAATGGAAGTTTCAGAGCAGCCCCGTAGAGGCGGCCAATTACACCATCCTGTCAGACTGGTCGCCCGCTCGCGACTATCTCATCGACGACTTTACGATTCTTGGTTTTCGACCACAAGACGAAATCACCACGGAATTGTAATATCGACTGGTAGTGATACATATCCAAACAAGACTTGTATAGGGGTGGTTACGAATGCTCGCATGTTCCAAATGTCGTCGTTTAGACAATCGATTTCGACTTTCTTTTCCTCAACAATTTTTTGACAATCCTGTAATGGTGTTACGATATTTGTCAGTTGTCTTACTCGTGAAAAAATATCGTACGAAATAAAAATACCTGCTACATCTGGACAGTTTATACTCAATAATCGGCATATATTTCCTAATTATCGATATTACCGGTAATATCGATAATTAGGAAGTATATGAGTAATAAATGATTCCATGGTCAATGTTGAGACACAGATAAATATCGTTAAATGTACGAAGAACTCTCATTACACCACTGTGGAAGAAATAACCATATAAAAAGATTTGCCATCTGTAAAATCCAAGAGTAAACTCCAGGTCTCCATTTTATTTCTTTAGGACGATCTCACGTGAAATGTTGAGTATTAATGATACATTTTCATGAAATCTTGTTGGATTTCTACAAAACTGTATTTATGTTCTAAATATTGAATTATTTTACAAAAATTATATCTTTAATTTGTATATATTCAAGTACACTGTGCAATAGAAAAGATACAATGATACCAAATTGTAAGAGCTTTATATAAATATTGGTCTTTATTTAATTCCTCTGCATTGTACACGTCTAATAACAATCATTGTATATTATATAGTGTACTAGTCAACGTTTCCGTTTGTTCATTCGAAGCGCATCTTTGCGATTTTTATATTTATTTGCTTGCTTCACATCTGCATTTATGTATTTGACTATAACGACTCATTCGACTTTGTTCTCGTGACAAATTTGTAATTGTACAAATTTGTATGCAATCAATGACAATGGAACTGATCACAGTGTCATGTGATTTCCGATAATGCGCACTATAATGTTCATTATAAACTGCGTTTTAAGAACTCGTCACATTTCACTCGGGTTGCCGAGTGGATGCTGTGTAGCGACGACAAACATGATGACAAAGTGGGGAAAAGCGAATTTTACAGTTACAATTTTATTTATATATGAACGAACACATATATATACACTACACACACTATTGAGTTGAACGTGTCATTATATATACGTATGACCAAAGTGGTCACTTGTACAAATTGATGTAAATATTGATTAATATTTTAGTAATAAATATAAGAAAGAGTATCAAATATATATATTCTTTGCCAATGTTTGAGAGTTTAGATTCGTCACATTTGCGAACCTTCAGATTTAATTAAATTAAAATTTTTCGAATTTTTGTAATCACAATTTTTTGAATTTCAGCGACTTCTTACCTTATTATATATTCCTAAAGTTTTCTCCTAAAGTTATTTTTTAAGAATTTATATTTTTACGATTCCAAGACTTAAAATTCAGATTTAAAATTCTTGCAATTATGTTTCTTAGAATTACTATCTCTCACTTTATTACGTATATACTTTTAACGGTTTGCCAACTTTTAAAAGTTTCGATTCTTAATTTTAATTTTTAAATATGTAAGTTGTAAGATTCTTTTTGAAATTTTATTTAGCGTAATCTCTTGCCTAATTATATTTTTCTGATACTTGGAAAGTCTGAGAATTAAAATTCTTATCCGTAACTAAGAATCACAATGATTATCGTCAATCAGTAAAATTATTAGTTCCTTTACCGACCGTTTGTAATTATCTCAATTATATATATCTATATAATTACCGACAAAAATTCAATATATCTTAAAAGTATCAGGAGAATATAATCAGGCAAGAGGTCGCACTACTAAAAAGCCTAAAAATTTTCCGATTTGTAGACATTCTAAGAGCCTTCTAAAAGAACTGCAATTCTAGGAATTCAGGATTTCGAATCGCGAAAATCAAAAGTCTGAATAATTGACAAAGAACGGAAAATATAATAAGCAAGAAGACTGTATTATCTAAAATTGCAAGAATTGCTTACATATCTCCAAGAATTTTCTAATAGCGTTTTCTAAAAATTGGGGATGTTGAATCACGAAAACCAAGAGTATCGAAAATCGATAACAAAATATCAGTAAAATCAATAAGAAGACGCTATTATAAAATCAAGAATTTTATAAAAATTTCAAAAAATGCAATTTCGAGACTTTCTAAGATCTTACGTTTGTTATCTCGAATCGCGAAAATCTAAATTTTTAAGATCGACAAAGTGTACTTGATATTTAAGTATTATTATTGACGCATCAATATATATTTCAGGTTTTGTCTCCTTTTTTTCCATTCTTCTTTCTGTTAACACATTTGAAACTTTTCTTTAATTATGTCGTTGTGATATTGAAATAATACCTACAAAATATCAGTAGAGTACCAAAATTTAATATCAAAGAATGATATGACAGATATAAGAATTTCTTATGTCATATGTTCTTTCTGAAATATAATACAAGGCATCATAAAACAGACTAAGGTCTCGCTTCTGAGTAAAGTCCGTATTCCGTATAAAACCCAGCCAGACTACGGATTAAGATCCGAGTTTGAATTGAAATTTGAATCAGAGCAGTTCCCTAAACGTCAAATTAATTTTCTTTATTCCGATCGATTAAATTTCAATGCAATCTCAATCCCAATCCGTAGTGTGATACAAGCTTAACGAAGCAACGAGATTTCAACGCGCTTTCGTAATACGCGCGGTATTCCCGCCACCGGAAGTGCGCAATTCGCGCGCGCAATCGCGGACTGCGCGCGCAGCCACGGCGGGACGAGAGGGGGGCCAGCAGGCGCGTTTCCTCCAAGGAATTCAAACAAATGCGCGACTTTTCGTCGCAAAACAGGTCGCATAATTAATTTTTCGACATCGCCGAGTCCCCCCAGTCCCCCCCGCCGGGCGAAAGCCGGCCGACCGACCGGTCTCGCGCGACCCGCGCCTCGACAATGCCCCGCGCGCGTAAGTTCCTGCGGGGTGGGCGAGGGGCCGCCATGACAGTTGTCGTATTTTCTGTAAACCGCGAGCACACGTAGGCCTCGCCGGCGACGTTTCCCGTGAAATTCTCGCGCGACCTGGCATCCGCCGCGACCGAGAGCGACGGTCCCGCGTCCCGGCCTCGTCGGGCTGCCCGTCGCGGCTGTCGGGAGTGTCGGGGAAGACGGTAGCGAGGACGCGTAGCCATTATTCGGGATTTGCTTGTGGGCGCCAGTGGCGAGGTGAGACGTCAAGAGAGGCGGTGGACAGGAGCCGAGCCGCGGCGTGGCGCGGCAGGCGGCCCGTGCGGTGCGGGTCTCCCCCTTCCCCCGGTGATCGGTGACGACGACCAACCCCCCCCGCGTCCCTCCCCTCCGCGTGCCGTGCCTCTCCCCGCGCGTTCCCTGTTTCGGGAGGACGGGCGCGCGTCTCTCCCCCGTGCCGCGCGTGTGTGTTTGTGCCAGAGGAGGCGAGGAGGAGGCGGCCCCCGGAGCCGACGGAGAACCGAGATGCGAGAACCGCCGACGGCACCGCGCACCACGTGAGTTTCCAACCCCAAGCCCGCGTGTATCCGTTCCGGGCACCCGGGGGAGCTCGGGGCCGCGGCCGCGTAGCGCCGCGGCCCTCGCGGCTCCGCGCCACACCGCGCGTCCATAATCCCCCTCGCCCCGAGTCCGCGTAAGCGCCGTCCATCTTGTGCCGCGGCCCCTTGTCCCCGTTGCTTCGTTGCTTGTCCGCGGACACGAAGGAGCGAAACGAGGCGAGCGAGGCCAGCCGCGACCAGGCCGACGGCGAACGATGACGATGACGTTGCGCCGCGAAATCGGGCGACGCGGCGTCCGCCGTCCTTGCTGGTCCTGCCCGCGCGCTCGCTTCCGTCCTCCGTTTCTCCGTCGCAGCCCCGCGCCATTACCAAGACCAACGGTCCCGTTCCCGATCCCGCGCCTTCCGCGACCCGCGTCCCGTCTCTTCGACCTCGCGCTCGCGCCCGCGGCGATATCGGGCACAATTTTATTCTAACCGCGGGAGAGAAAAAGGGCGCGGAAGCGGGACGAGGGAAAGAAGTCGGGGCTAAAAGGGACCCCTCGAGTCTTTTCATGTCGTCGCGTCGCGCGACGCAGCGCGGCGCGGCATGGCGCGTAGCAGTCGTTAGCGGAGGATGACTCACCCTTTCCCGCTCGCGACCGTCGCGACGAGTCTCTCGAGCGGAGAAGAGCCGCCGCGCGAGGTTAAAATCGTGAGATCGCGTATATCGACGCGGCGGCGGCGGCGTTCCTTCCCGCTCGTCATCGTCGTCGTCGTCATCGGCGCGAATGGCGCCTTCTTCCCGCTTCTCGCGCCGAATGTTTACGCGGACTCGGGCGCGATTACGCGCGACCGCTCGCCCGTCGCCCGTCGCCCGCCGCCTCCGTGGCACGGCTGGACTTTTCGAGGTTAAACGGACGATAAGCACGTTTTTCGCGAGCGGTTCTCGAATGGCGCGACGGCCGACCGCGCCGAAACCCACGCTCTCTCGGAGTATCCGAGAGCCGCGGATTATCGGGAGCGCCGAGGCATCTTCCCGCGATCTAGCAATATGGTGCGCACTTGGATATCGTTGCGAATCGATATCGCGCGAGAAATAGTCGTTACAATACTCAATACGCCTGCCGTTGCGCATTATTTGTCTAATTAGCGCGCACGCCACTTTCGCACGCCAATCAAAGCCTGTGTTAAAGGTCGCCGATCGGTTCCTTCAACCTCGAGTAAACTCGCATTCACGTTGACCCGTTCCCCCGCGTTAGTCATTATTTTTCTCAGATGCAAAATCGATCCCGAGATTAATCCTTACATAATGCATTTTGCAGGATGAGAAATGAAGTATGTCAGACACGTTTAATTAATATTCTTCAGTGAGCGAAGATGAATAGTGAGCAGCATGCATTGCCAGCGACTACGCAGGCACAACAAGAGGTGAGGTACCTTCCAAGTCGCAAACAGGCTATACACCAAACTACAAATGCGCAAATGACGATTACACAGATGCACCATGCTGACGTTAGATATATTGAGACATTTGTATAATGGAGCTTTGTTGATTTACGGATTGTTTCACTTTCAGTCTGCTATGAAACGAATTGCGGCCCCCGTGCCAGAGATTAGATTTCTTGATTTTACAGAACTTTTTTGTAAAGCTCGCACACGACGTTTGGTTATTGTTTCAACGCAAAGTTTTTCAACGTTTTACGTTTCGTTGCTCCCAATTATCTTATCCTACGATAAATGCCTCTAGAGTATATATTTTTTACTTTTGCGCGGCTACACGAGTCAAACTGCTGTGATCTATAGCTCTTAGATTAGAAATGCTTGTAGCGTACATATATCCATATACAAGACGGCTTACGCTTTCTTCTCTACTCTTCTTTACTCTTCATAACTCTAATACATTTGCTTTTCTCCCGTTTTCTTCGTACGTAATATCTTAACGTATCGAGTTCTAACAGATTGCATGTACTTAAGTTTGAAAACCGAGTGCCCCTTTACGATCACTTCGTACGGCCCGACACAGGTGTGGATATAGAGCGTTTTCCTCAAGGTTCACATTCTGTATATAACACAGAAACACCACTGTCTCCGGTAGACCAAGTTCTTCGATAACGAATATCCGTGGAATCCTTCATGTCGTGCTAGAGAGAGAGAGAGAGAGAAAGAGAGGGAGAGAAAGAGAGAGAGAGAGAAAGAGAGAGAGGGAGGGAGAGAGCGAGAGAGACACGATCAAAAGTGGCGCATTTGTCGATTGGATTTCAGCCTGGTGCATGCCGCTGCATGCCCTATCAATGTTGTACAAATGTCTGAATGTATATCGGTAGGATGTAAACGCGGGTCAAAGTGGTCGTCCTTCATACCCAGGTGGTTTGGCTACTGCGACCGCGAGTCTTGGCAATGTAGGGAGTACTCCCCATTCATCCGCGGACCTGCGTGTAGGTACTGCCGTAGCGTTAGCCTCCTCGGTAGCCTCCTCGGTAGCTAAGTATTGGGTCCTCACCAATCTGTTTCCTCCCGGACCGCTACCTCAAGTCTCGGTCTACCACCATTCCCACCACAACTCCTCGCATAGGAGTGGTGGCGGTGGGGAGGCATCATCCTCCAAAGAGCCAGCCTCTTCACTGAACCAGGAAATGGCGTTGACTTCCAGCTCGCATCATCAGCAACAGTCAACAGCCGCGCATCATCATCATCAGCCTTCAGTTAGCAGCAGCAGCAGCCACCACAGTTCCCTGCAGTCGAATCCACAGGTTTGTTAATGTGTAGCGGCACGTGTTTTGTGTAACGACAACAATGACTGAATGCGGCTTACAGATTACTCCGATCTGGAGTAGTTAGATTTACGCTTTTGCAGGAGTTGAGGTGACACGCACCTCTTTTTTTTTATGGGGATGCGTGTGACGGCGCACATGTAGGTGCACAATTATAGGCAACTGTAACGATCGAAAAGCGCTCGAATATTGGCACTTCATATTTCACTTAAATTTCCATTTTTCTCGTAATTTTACAAAGAACTTTATTTTGTTATACATATTCCATTTTGTATAGTTTGTCACATCACATACAAAAACTACTTTTTAAATATTATTAGTTATTATTCTACTTGTTCCATATAGTATGTTTTGCGTGCGCAAATTATTTAGGCCTCTCTAATGAAGAATGCTCGATAAATTGTATATTTTAATGTATCAAAGAAAGCCGAACAAGTTTAATCCTACATGAACTGTTTATTTAAAACTCTTAATTCCTAATCGCACAAGCAAAGTGTATCATATAATTATATATAATTACAAATATATATATTTTAAATATTACGTTGTATTACATAGGCCTCTTTATGTATGTTTGGCAGATTCCTGTATCTCTTCCTGGCCTTAATTTAGACGGCGCACATATACCAGCGAGTGTCAGTCATCTGGCTGCACATGCACAAATGCAACAACAAATGCAGGCGCAAGCACAGCAGCAGCTGCATCAGCAGCAACAGCAGCAGCCGCAGCAACAGCAGCAGCAGTCTCATCATCAGATGCCGAATCATCAGAACGCTCAGAACAATGGGCCGACGGCGCATAGCCAGAACGCGCAGCGAGACGATAACAAAGTTAAGGACGAGGGCGGTAGTTGCACCACCGAGCGTTGCAGCGACAATCAGGTTCATTGTCAAGTTCAATGCGATCTGCAATTACAACCACCCCAAGATCTTCAACAGAGCTTGATGCAACAGCAGCAACAGCAACAGCAGCAGCAGCAACAGATCGGGGTCAACATCAGCGGTAACTCCACTACCGAGGGAGGAAGCCAGAACAACTCCGAGAAACCCGAGAAAGAGAAGGAGTTGCGACAACTGAATATGACCCAGTATGTGCGAAGACGTTTAACTTTTTTAGTCGTTATTGATGCTGGATAAATATATAACTGCTATTTTTATAGATTTCAAGTCCCTGACTTGAAACCAGGGGGACACATGATGGACGTGAGGACAGCAGACGGATCGGTTGTCAAAATCAGCGCAGGAAACGAGCAAGATTTGGCCAAGACTCTCGGCGTCGAAATGGTACAAAATATGTACAAGGTACGCGATATCGTGAAAATCACCGTAATAATTATATTTAAGATTATTAAGAATGTTGCATTTGTTTTCTTCTGCTCGATAGGTTAATGTGGAAGATATTAACCAACTCTTGGCGTATCACGAGGTTTTTGGAAAGCTGCAGAGCGAGATTGCAGCTGGAACGACTTTAGTGGGCAGCACTGTGCCTACACAGACAGTTACCACGATACAGAATGGCACGCCAATCGTGCAGCAGGTCCAATTGAACAAATTCGATATAAAGTCGAGCGACGGCGAAGCAACGCCTGGCCCGAGCGCATCGCCCGTGTCGGTTGGCAGCCACGCTTGCGAGATATGCGGAAAGATCTTCCAGTTTCGTTATCAGCTTATTGTACATCGCAGATATCATACCGAGAGAAAGCCATTCACGTGTCAGGTATACAACGCGACGAATCTTTTATGTGTGTAGCAATTCATTCGAAATACACAGATCGGTATTGAATGTATAACTATTTCAGGTATGCGGCAAAGCGTTCTCAAATGCGAACGATCTGACACGTCACGGCAAATGTCATCTAGGAGGATCCATGTTCACCTGCACTGTTTGCTTTCACGTTTTTGCGAATGCGCCTTCGCTGGAACGTCATATGAAGAGACATGCCACCGACAAACCGTACAATTGCACGGTCTGCGGTAAGAGTTTCGCGCGCAAAGAGCATTTGGATAACCACACGAGATGTCATACTGGCGAGACGCCATATAGGTAGGTCCTTTGTTCACTCATATAATTTATTCAGGTGCCAAGTATGATGATTGAAGCTAGTCGATAAATGTAGTAAATGACAATGTGACTTCTCAACAAAAATTGGCATAAAATTAGTAATTATATGCCGATATCATTAAAAGTCGTACAGCTTTGGAGATAACAGAAAGGAATATCCTGACATGATTCTTGCAGATGTCAATACTGTTCGAAGACATTTACCCGAAAAGAACATATGGTAAATCACGTTCGCAAGCACACTGGTGAGACTCCACATCGATGTGATATTTGCAAGAAGAGCTTTACTCGCAAAGAACACTTTATGAACCATGTTATGTGGCATACAGGAGAAACCCCTCATCATTGCCAAGCTTGCGGCAAGAAGTATACGCGCAAAGAGCATCTCGCTAACCATATGCGCTCGCACACAAACGACACGCCGTTCCGTTGTGAAATATGCGGTAAGTGGTCTGTCCTTCATATTTTTCTGCCCATAATCGTGAACGTAAGTTTTAAAATTAATTCGCGCGAACAAGAAAAGTTTCTATTGTATAAGATATAAGTAACGAGACAAATTACGATATTTGATGGGACGATTCCAGAAGCTTTCTGAATTGACGCGATCATTTTCTTTCTCTAAACTTCCCGCGAAGTCAATATTTAATCTAAATCGAAAAAAAAATTGATTGGTATTTCAGGAAATAAAAATAAAAATAAAAACTGATTAAGGCAACAAAATATGAGTCAGCAATCGCAAATATATGCAATAATACGCATTCAAACCATCGGCGATGTTGAAAATAACATTTTGATTCTTTCCGATTCTTATTTAGGACCTTTTTAACCGAAATACAGATGTTATTTTTATAGTCATCATGTATCACGGTTAAAGTAAAACCAAATAAGAATTCGATATTTCTCAATATTGTTGATGAAACTTTTGAGTGTATTATTGCAGAGATATCTGCGTTTGAGGTCTCGTTGACTTTACTCTTAGCTATTCAGATTACATCTTAATTTTCACTCCATAAAGGTAACACGTTTGCGTTCGACGTTAAAATTAGCGATTTATAATAAAATAAAAGATCGCGAATTGTTTTATATAGTATAAAAAGCGTGTTACCGTTATGACTATCGATAGATTGTCACCAAATACTTTATTACGAAAGACGAATATACTGAGATATGATCAATGTAGATTTAGTGAAATTTGAAGCATTAACAAGGTAAGTATGCGATATTATTTAATAATGTATTATCCGACAAAATACTATTTATATCATTAATCTATTTTCAATTATTAGTCAAGTGTAAATACAGAAAAATTCTTGAAGCGAAAATGATTTAATTAGAAGCTTAGATTCAACCTTAGAAATCTACAACGAATTCCCGCTATTTTCCGATTTGTTGCAAATTTTTGAAATATCTATTCTTACCATGAAATGTTTAACTGTATTTGCTGGAGTTAAAGTATTGTTAAAATTGCGATCTTGTAAAACTTGCCGAATTCTGATGCACCTAATGTTATTTCAGGGAACTTGGAGTTCTAGGGTTTAAAAAAGCAACTGGAATGAAAATTCACTAATTCTAAACTTTTTATGTCATGTACTAGATTCAATATAACAAATTGCTTATTATGATTTTTACATACAGACATGAAAAGTATACGCTTCTCAATTTACGTTTGCGTTGAAAAAACTGATACAGTGTGTACATTTTTTCAGAGAACGCATTGTAAGCTTCGAAGTACTGAGATTTCTTTTATTGCCGCATATATATTTTTTTGCGAATTTATCCTGATCAATATTAGATAATAAAACAGAATATTCGGTTATAGAGATGCACAATCTATTCCAAGGCTGATAAATTAATGCAGATTGAAAGAAAAACTATATTAATAACTGTGAAATTGTTACATTGCTCGAATATCTCTACTATTAAGCATTAAATTAATTTGATTTTACGCATCTATTAATAGATTCGTGTCTATTACAAAAAGTTTGTCTTTATAATTGGACAACAGAATTTCTAAATCAATTTCAACATTTAAGGTATCGATTTTAGTAAGAATCTCATAATTCATGCATGTGAGAGATTTCGAGTGAGGACCAAGGAGAGTTGTGCATCTCTGAGATCGTTGAGCTTATCGCGAGCGAACGATTTCCCCGAATCGCAAGAGCAAAAAAAAGGGAGAGAAATCGACGCTGCCGCGGACCGGCGTCGGCGTAGATGCGCGCGATCGATGAGATTTGACAAGTGTGTCTCTCTCTCTTTCTCTACTCAAATCGAGCACGCGCTCGGTAACGCGAGCGGATGCGACGCGGACGCGGGAGTTACGTCGAACGCGCTCTGTGCGCGCGTACATACACACGTGCGCGTGCACGTGCACACACATATGAATGTGTGTGTGTGTGTGTGTGTGTGTGTGTGTTCAGCCGCAGTCGCTGCCGCGGCGGTGAAATAAAATTCGCGAGAATTGATCGCGCATCGCGAGTAAGCCGCCCCCTCCTCGCCCGGTCGGCCGGCCGGCTCCCGCGGGTCGTGCGCATTCCTTCGCGATGGCGCGGAGGCGAGAGGAGGCGCGCCCCTCTAAACCTTAGGAGGAGAGAGAGTCGCGTCGCGTCGGTGCGCTTGCCCTCGCCCGCCCAATCGCCCCGACGGCGACGGGGGATACCCCTTTCTTCCTTCCTCAGTCCTCGGGAGTCGCGCGAGGCTCCAACCCGCCAGCCGGCTTTCTACAAGGGGGCCCTTCATTTCTCACCCAACGTCTGGCCGTGAACTGTGATGGCATGACTTGCTATTTCGTAAATTTAAGCGGTTCGTACGAGGTCTTTGCCTACCGCCTCTCTCTCCCCCCGTTTTATCAGTCAATTCGCTCGCGTGTCGACCTCCCGGGTCGTTTCCCCGATACGGATCACGTTTTGCGTGTGCCATTTTTATCGGCGATGCGTCGAATTTAATTCCGCCGGCAGATCGCCGTCTCGCGGTTTTCCAAGCGGCGCCAGGACGTTGGTTCTCGTGGAACTCTTCATACGATTTTGTTATCTTCGTCTGAAACCAAAATCGCGGTAGTTGTCCGCAAAGTGTATCGTTTAATCGTGTTGCTGAGAAAAAAAAAATATTAAAATCTTCGACGTCGCACGGCACGGAGCCCGATTTAATTCGTTCTTCCCGCGAGTGTCGAGAGTTCGATATTTGGATGCAAAATGTAATGTTCCAAGATACGCGTGGATCGTCGATTGTGTTGAGGCAGCGATTGGTTAATTGCGCAACGTGTTAATTACGCTCGTTGGTGATTACACCTCGCGCTATCGCGACGCCGAGCGGAAATCTCGCGTCCGTAAAGTGTGGCGAAATTCGAAATTTGTATTTTCGTTCTACGGAGTCGCAGGCATGCGCGCCGATCTATACATGTCACGTGACACGTGTATACGTACAAGCGCGCGTTGACCGCGGTCCGACGTTCGTTTTTCGAAATGGGAGAAACCTCGCGCACGACCACGATTTTGTTCGTCAAGCGCGCGCATTTCCCGCACGGAAAGGAATGGTTTTACTGGTGTCTAAAAATTTTGCTAGATACTAATCTGAAAATAATTTTGTCGCACAAAACAATTGTAGTAGAACCCTTCAGGTATAATGATAATGCGCTGCAAAAAGTTTTGATAATATCTATCAATCAATTTCAGTGTCCTACAGAATTATCTTTATAGTCCAACAAAATTATTTTCAGATCTGTACCTAGCTAAATTTTTAGATACTTCAGCAGAACCATCTGTCCGTGTGAGACTTTCGGATCGATGGATCTTAGACGAATGAAATCCGGGGCGTTTTCCAGCGTTCAGAGATACAGATTAGGAAATAATTTCGTTGCACCATCAAAATAATTATAGTAAAACGCTCAAGCTAGACAATAATGCTGCAAAGTCCTATATAATTATTTTGATAATTTAACAAGATTATTTTTAAATCTGTATCTATAGCTAAATTTTTGGATACTTGGACAAAATCGTTCTTTCCGTGTAAGACCTCCAAGATTTGTGGATCCGCGAGTGAAATCCGGGGCGTTTTCCAGCAAGAGCAAGCGTTTCCATCCTTGTTGTTTGGCTGTGAATGTTAAACAAGGATGAAATAATTCACTATGTTGCACTGTGTCAACTATGTCTCTCTTGCTGAAAAAGTTCCCTGGATAGTCTCGAGCCGCTTGGAACGTCAACCGAGATCTCGGTGATCTCGCGCTTCCTTGCAATTTACTTGTAATTTTAAGTAATGTTTGCTTCACCTTTCGAAGGATGTGGCTCGGCGTGATTCGGCGAAGATCAACCGTAACGATCGCGATGAGCACTCGCGCCTCGCGCGTGATTGATTATTAGTAATGGAAGATTAATTGCGAACAGCCCCCCGTGTCTTGGAATCGTCCCAATCGCGCGATTTGCAACGCGTCTATCATATAAGAAAAATCTCCCTGCGTGTCTGACAATCTAATGAAACGCGCCTGTTCTCGGTGCTTTTCTTTCTGTTTAACGCTGCCGTACGCAGGTAAGTCGTTTACGAGGAAGGAGCACTTCACGAACCACATAATGTGGCATACGGGCGAGACGCCGCACCGCTGTGACTTCTGCTCGAAGACGTTCACGCGAAAGGAACACCTCCTGAACCACGTTCGCCAGCACACGGGTGAGTCTCCACACCGATGCGGCTTCTGCTCCAAATCGTTCACCAGAAAGGAACACCTTGTTAACCACATCCGCCAACACACAGGTGAGAGCGGTTGGCAGATGTTCACTTCACGGGCAACCGATATAATCGTTGTTAAGAGTATCTCTATTAAAAGTAGTTGTGTTTTCGTGATCTTATTTATATATACATATATATATATATGTATGCATTGAGAAAGAGAAAAGAAGATTCAGACTTCATCTTGTCCTTTCTTCTTCTTTTTTTTTTTCTTTTTTTTTCTCTCTAGAGGCTAAGAGATCGATATTGTAGGGGAGGGACTGTGAGGGTAGTCACACCTCATATAACATCAGGCAGCGCATTTAGGTGGTTCGATCGAACGCGAGTCGAGACACGCATCTCTCCACACGCTTCCGGTTTCACACATCTGGCTTTACACGCAGGCTATTTTACTTCTACTGGATTCACGGCTTTAACGGCGCGATCTTTCGCGAGCTCTTTGGAGCCGTTTATCCCCTCGACGAGAATATCGTGCGCGATCGTTCCGCGTCTCTGAAGTAGAAACGTGAATTTGGATAGCAGCTCCGCTTGAAATTAAACGAATTAATATCGGAATACAATAAAAGCGAAATTATTTGATATTCTAAAGCTTGCATCGCGGAAGTCCTTCATTGTCATTCGCTAACTCAAAGACTGTATCACGGTTATTTTGAATATCAGACCTGTCGTCGTTACTTAAGAGATTCTATCGTTAACGATCATTGATCCGCTAGAAGTGGGACACCCTGTACCGTTGGCGCATTCAGCTGAGGTTCGGGACACTTGCATGGGAATTGATTTTCATTTAGACGGGATCGCCATAAAGTCTCGCTCGCTCATTCAGTCGCTCTCATCGTCACTTATCGTTTTACACCGTCGCGCGTTTACACCTAACACGATCATCGCATAAGCTCCCATCATCACCGAATCTCCCAGGGACATTTGCTGCAGTTCTGCCTAATACACCGCTCTCATTGCCACGCCTCCTATTAACAGTAGTACTTCAACGTTCATTTTTAAGTGTTCACAGCTCTCATTCCGCATTCCCGACAAAGTTGCCATATAAAACGAACTTTATATCTCACACTGTCGGAGACTTGTAAATAATATCCATAGCTTTTGTAACTTTGTCTTCATTATCGTGGGTGGCACAAGTCTCGAGTTCCGTTTTAGTTCAAATATATAGCTAATGTAGAATGTCAATTAGATTAGATGTGAGATTCAAGAGAGGAATCGATACGTACTTGCTTTTAATATAATCGCGAAATAGAAAGTTTCATGCTTAAAGTAATGGTAGTGTGATAGCATTTCAGTATTTGATACACGAAATTAGAGAGTATCTTATATCAGAGTACACTGTAGTATATTGCTGTACAAGCTGACTTTCCTTCGATGTAACGTAAGGACATGGCAATATCGAATATCTGTAAACACAGAATTTTTCCCCTGAGTAACAATAAAGATTCAATAATTTCTTGCAACGATGAATTGTTTAGTGATTCTAAGCAATTCAACTAGATATTTTAATGCTACATAAGTCTAAAATTTGTTTTTAATTTATTAAAAGAGACCACAAAAAAAAAGCAACACAACGTGCTTTTTGATTGATCCTCTGATCTTCATTGTCCAATTTTAGAAGGAATGTATATTAACTTCGATATAAATTTTATACGTTCGATACGTAGATTTATCTTTTACTTGGATGGTATCGAAATTTCTGCCCCGATTTCTATCCCATTCGATATTGTGCCCTCTCTATTGCGTTGCGTCAGGCAAAACTCGCCTTGTGCAGGATAACTCCACTGAGTTCTGAATGACGGAAACACATTTTTTTTCTCAAACCTTGCGAATTCGCTTGCAAAATGTGTACAGGGGAGACGCCCTTCCGCTGTTCATACTGTCCGAAAGCATTTACGCGGAAGGATCACCTGGTGAACCACGTCAGGCAGCACACGGGTGAGTCACCGCACAAGTGCCAGTATTGCACCAAATCCTTCACGCGGAAGGAACATTTGACCAATCACGTGCGTCAACACACAGGCGAATCGCCACACCGATGCCACTTCTGCTCCAAGTCATTTACTCGTAAGGAGCATTTGACGAATCATGTGCGCATCCACACTGGCGAATCTCCACATAGGTGTGAGTTTTGCCAGAGGACGTTCACTAGGAAAGAACATCTAAATAATCATCTCCGTCAACATACCGGAGATTCTTCACACTGTTGCAACGTATGCTCCAAACCATTCACAAGAAAGGTACGTTGGCTTCTTTATTATTATTATTATTATTATTTTATTAAAATATTTGATCATGGTTTACATTAATGGTTTACATGAAAGAGAGAAAGATAATTTTGTCTTATGATACTCGCTAAAGAATAAAATACTCAGATTTCTTTGTATCGCGTAAAATTTTGCATTATTTTTAATGTTATCATAAATATAAACCTATTTCATAACTTTTAATTGCGTCTCTCTCTCTCTCTCTATCCAATGAGTCTCCTTAATCATAGGCAATATTCATCATGTCCCTTTCTTAATTCTCTGTTGCAGGAGCATCTCGTGAATCATATGCGTTGCCATACTGGTGAACGTCCGTTCGTGTGCACAGAATGTGGCAAGAGTTTCCCGCTGAAGGGCAATCTCCTCTTCCATATGCGCTCGCACAACAAGGGCAGCAACGCCGAGAGGCCGTTCCGCTGCGACCTGTGCCCCAAAGATTTCATGTGCAAAGGACACTTAGTCTCGCACCGGCGCTCGCATTCAGACGAGCGGCCGCACAGTTGCCCGGATTGCGGCAAGACCTTCGTCGAGAAGGGCAACATGCTGCGACACTTGCGCAAACACGCGGCCGAAGGGCCACCGACACAAGTTAGCACACCGTCGGCTATACCGCAATCCGGTGTCCTGCCGATACCGGCAGCGGCGGCAGTCCTGGTTGGACATCCATTAGCACCGCCGGCACCGCCTGTTGTGCCGCAACATACGGTGGTCGTGCCGACACCGCCCGGTGTCGGATTGGCGTCGTACTAGATCGTCATACCGGAAAGAGACAGATAGAGAGAAAGAGGAAAAGGAAAAAAAACGAGAAAGACGAAAACTAAAAAAACAAACTAAGAAGGCATTTGAAGATGATACATGCTGTGTATACTTAATATATGATTGCGTCGAAGAAGTGTGAAGATTGTGCGCCATTCATCGTTTCCTTAAGGACCTGGATTACAGTGGATTTATCATGCGCCATTTGAATCAACGGTGTCTCGCGTGCTGATTCAATTCGCTTCGTGATGCCGCAGCAGCTGCACACCATTTTCGTTTCGTAAGATTCACAGTGAACTTCGTTCGGGACGATGTGGAGCGATTGCTCGTAATACGCGCATAAAACGCGCATTAGAACGTTGATGACTGTTTATTGCTACGGCGATTATTATCCATAACCATTATTATCCAAAGTTTGATTTTGCTTCGTTTATACTTGTACTTGATAAGTCGATTGTGGTAACGAGCATATTAATGTATTCGCTCCAAATTTGTGCAAGTGGGGTATCCTATTGTAAAAGAATTTTGCGACTATATGATGAACATGTAATAATTCTTCTTCGTTATTACTTTAGTAACCTTCCATAATTTTAACAAAGAGGCACTAATTATAATGTCAATATCTCGGATTATGTTTGTACGTTATTTTCATGCGAGGAATGTGTCTGCGTGCATTCGCCAATTAATGAGGTGGCATAGTAGTGTCGGGCAAAATATATTTGCAAGTAACGGAAATAACGACTTTAATTATATGTATATTTTCCTGTGAAAATATGTATTAGAAAATAATTATTTGCAAATATATTTCAGCCAATATTGGGACGTACAGGCGATTATCCAGATGCAAATCAAGGCGAATGCAGTTTAGCCATGATTATAGCTAAGATTATAAGTCATATTGATTGCTTTACATTAACACTGACGAAATACTATCAAAGACCATCAGATTTGGATCAATTACGAAAATAATTTCGTAATTGAAGAGAGTATAGATACCGATACTGCATCTACAGCGATGATTTATTTTTATATATATGCTTCATAAATAAACGTATTTTTGTTGCAACGCAATAATATAATGCTGTGAAATTACATTTCTATTCCGTAGTTATTATTTGTATGAATATTCAAACACGGATGACAATAGAAATGCAATTTTGAATAAAAACCTAATATTTCGTTATAATTATATGTGCGTATATCTATGAAACATCAGGATAAAAGTCAATATTACACTATGAACTAGTCCTCCAAATTTTATCAACCGAGCGAACTTCGGTCCTGTGATCACTGTCGGTCTTTAATAGTACATTGTTAGTGGCATTAATTATTGACTTCTCCGTAATTTTTGTATGAAAGTGTATCGTTACTTTCACAAGAATTTCATTCGATCCGGAGTGGTATTTCGAATTGTGAGTTTTATTTTTATATCTGCACAGATATACTTTTATATAGAGAGTATTATAAAATGCTTTTGGCGTTGATTTCTCGCGAGGAAAAAAATTACTACATGATTATATATTCACTCGTACGATTCTGAAATTCTAAACTGATGTTTCTTGTCTAAATATCTTGATGTTTAATAAAATGGCAAGCGTATAGATTTTGCTATCGTAAAATATTATGAAATTGTAATATTTAGCTGCAAGGCTGTAAAACGAAGGATTGTGTTCTATTTGGAAAAATATTGCATTTTTACTTTGGAAACACGATATATAAACACTTATGTCCAATCCTTTGACTTAAGCGTTATTCGCTGATTTTTAGTTTTAGTTATTATAATCGAGTGCAATATGGCTGAGCCGCTAATTTTGTTTAAGGAGGCAGAAACAACTGCAAACGAATACCACTGTTACCGGATCCGGTAAACCGGCAGGATAAACAAATAGTAAACTGATGTATGTGTGAGTAGAGTTTCACGCGTTACCGAGAGCAAATATTCACGTTTTAAGTTTCGTTATTAAGTTTAACTAATGATTATCTTTTTTACCATCTATCACGAGAAGGGAGGAACACTATCACTGTAGCGATCATCCTGTAAGGCCATGTATTTCGTATTTTACCGTTAAGCTAAAAGTAAAGAGAGATAAATAAGTGCGACAGCGCGGTAGACGATTACGCGCGTATACCGAGTCCCGTGTGAAATTTCAATCGGGTTTCAGTGTTCGGACATGCGGAGCGATGTAAGAACGGAGATAAAATCGCGTCTGATCGATCATCGCGCCGTCGCGTTTGCGTTAAATATATAATTATGTATAATATTAATAGTACCTATCAAATAGGCATTATATAAAGATGACGACAAATTTATTAATGCGCGTTTGGGCGTCACGCGTGACCCGCGTGCGACGAAAGTTCGCAAGTCGGTAGAAATCTAGATTATATTATATATAATGAATATATATTATACTATAAGCATATTGAGAAATACAGTTTAGATATCATATGTACTATTTAAAGTAACGAAACAGTGAAAAACTTGAGTGTACTGCAGGGTCATCTTATATATGAAATACCGTGCGGAATTTACCTACATTATGCGTAGACCTTTGTTATATTCTCGGGAAAAAAAAATAAGAAAGATAGGTGAGGGCGCGGTAATAGATAAGCATAGATAAAGAGAGAAAAGAGAGGACACGCGAGTCATCGCGGAACTTATACACTTATACATGGGATGGACAAATATATATGTATAATATATATACTGCTCTCGTGCTTATATACATTATGTATATATACTCTGTAACATACACAAGTGAGGCAATCGCCGGGGGAAAAACGACCAGAGCCATTTTTTTTTCCTCGGATGGGGGGAAACCATAACTCCGACGAGACACATACGTGTAAAGAAAGAGAGAAGGATGGAAGAAGAAGCAACAATTCCTCTGCAATTGACCTATGCATCCCGCGCGACGACATTGCTAAGAAGAATATGTAACAAGGAATAAATAGAAATAATGTTTATATGAATTATTATGATTATTAATAATGATACTATCATACGTTACGAGGATAAAAACTAAGAGTTGATTCATGCTTTTAAGAGGTTTAGTTTCGTGCTTGTTTAAAGATAAAGATGAAGATTAACGGCAAGCAGTCAGGATCCAAGCGTTCGACGTTTTGGGTCGAAGTGAGTTCGCACAATGCCCCGGTGATCTGGGCATCGTCGTTCCCCGTCGTCCTTCGTCGCGACGTTACGTTGCACCTTAGAAGTCGCAGCGCAACAACCTATGCGTCCGCAACGTACGAACGTAGTTAACGGCCGGCGCTTCGGCTCAGAGCGAGAAAAACGTGGTGAGGGAAAAAAAAAGATTTAAAAAAAATATTATTTACTTTAGATAGAACAAAAATATGTATAGAATTTTATTATGCACCATTGTAATATTATGTATCCCAGTTGTGACACAATATACACTGGTGTTATGTTAAATGTGGAAATTACGCGTACCAATCTTCTTTTGTTTGTGTGTTTCCCCAGTGCTGTCTCATCGTACTAACGACACTCGATATTCCATCAAATTAACAAACTGTGGTTTTTTCGTCTGTCATGCGTCGATGCGAGTAAAAGTTCGTCGAGTTCGTTCACGTCGTTTTTGTACAAGACGGGTAGAGAAGATATGATACTTGTCACATAGAAAAAGGTACGACGTGTGTGTTGTTTCCTACTTTTAAGAATAAAACTTACGTCAAGTCCTACACATCATTCTCTATAAGGAGGCTATTGCGATCGCTTTTCTTAAACATGTAACACTGCTGGAAAGACGAATTCCACAGCGCTGTGTAAGTAACAGGGTAGTTGTAGATCAGACTCCGTTCCTCCTCCTCTTTCGTCCTAAATTCGTGCGAATTCTTACGAGCTACGCAAGAAAGAAAATCAATGTTATCTCTTCTCCGCGCGTAACAAAATTCAGTCAAGTCCGATTGTCACTTACTCTCGTTAACGAAGAAATTGGCGAAGTATTGAGATGCTACAGTAGCATTGATCCCGTGAGGAATATTCTTCCCGGTCACCCATTCGTAAAGGTTCTTCTCCGGATGGAATTGCAATCCATAAAACGGGAATTGCCTGTGCTCCAGCGTGGAGACGAATTCCAAACCCTCTCTATCGCGATTCAGCGACAACACGTGAAATTCGTCGGTTAAATTGACACGGTGTAAATCCTGAAGAAGCGGAAAACGATATATGCACGTTAACTTAATACTGTAATGATCCTTTATAGAATTAACAATTTATATTACACGATTGCTTTTCTTGATTCGCGTTTTCCCAACTAATAATTTCTAAGGAAAATGCTTGCCTTCCTCGTAACGCAAAAACGATGATAATTCGCCGTGACGTACTCCTCGGCCAAGATCCCCAAGACATCCGGCGGAGCGTTCTTAAACAAATTGCTTTCTCTAAAGTCTGAAAAAGAGAAAACTTTTACATTTCTTGAAGAAACGGGTCTTTAAGCGGCTTTTGTTAAAGATATAACATTGTAATCCGGAAAGAATTCACCGATATTTTATGTGCAAAAGATAAAAGTGACAGGAAGAATAAAAAAAATTCGGAACAATAAATAGCGGAAGAGAATATGTGATTTCTGATATATCTCGAAGGAAGTGTTTACCATCTGTGAATTCTAGCGGAAGGGGCTGATTTTTACTGGAGCAATTCGATCTGTGCTCGACGCGATTCGCCGCGGCATACGTCAAGAGCTCGAAGCCAAGGCAGATACCAAATATCGGGAAGTACTCGCCTCTCGCGTTGATCTCCTTCGCGATTCTATCAACAAAACAGATAGGAAAATGTATAATCGAATAACTGAAGTCGCTTTCACAATCTTTTATTTTGTAGTGACCTGTAAATCACAACGCCCGCATCGGCGTATCCTTCCTTCTGAAAGAAATACGTCGAACCTCCCGGCCAGAGAACTCTAGAAAAATATGCGCATTTAGAAAATGATTATGCGTAAGTAAAAACAGCGAAATGTTTTAAAAGTAATAGAATACTGCGTACCCGTTGACTTTGCTCAGGATATCTTCGTAGTACGAATCGTTTCTGCCAATCCTATACAAAGTTTTACGTCATGTTTTGATCCATGTATCCATGAATTAAATCTGATAATACCGAGGCATCTTTTATATCTATGAATTATATTAATCTAAACCGAGATACTTTCTACAACTATTTGTACGTTTGTATTATACCAAAGACTCGTTCGATAAGCATTGCTTGCTTAATTTCGAGGCTCATTAAATTATTTTATTCATTAATTGTGACGAATTCATAATATGTCCTGTTCTAAATAATGTAGTTTTGTTACAAAGTTGATTTTTTTTTTAAAGTTGGATTGCAGGGAGAAGAGCATTTAAGCTGATCAAGTCGATGATCGAGGATAATGACAGAAATATTTGTGATTACCAAATCGGGACGGGTCGAGCGCCAGCACCCTCCACGAACTTCACGTACGACGCGGCGATGTAGCTGTGATACTGATTGGGAAACTTCTCATTTAATTTATAATCTATCTCCTGCGTCAGAATACCTTGAAGGAACAAACGAGGCACAATGTTATTTTAGCGCGAAAGATATATAAAATAAAAGATACTCTCTCTCTTTCTTTATTTTTGGTTGAATATAAAGATCAGACTATAAATCGCCTCTTTTTAATTTAACGTTACTAAAAAAAATGAAGGGTACTATAATTAATATATTTTAAAAAGTTTAATGTTATTATTACGATTCTTAAATTAACTGGAGTTTAATAAATCCCAATTCGGTAATCATGTATATTACATATTTTCTCTTCATTAACGGCAGAATAATGAGAATAATATGCCATTAATTAGATAAATGAGATTAATGAAATGAAATATATACATGCAAACGAGATTGCCGATTGGTTCACACATGGGCGTGGACAGTCCTTTTCTTGATGAGTTTCGGAATGTAAGAAAGTCGAAAGCTATCTCGCTGATAGTGCAGATTTTTATTTTTGGTGCGTCTGAGTAATTATTTCTACCGTATAAAAATACAGACAAAACGACTTTGGCGACTTTCTGATAATCTCCATGACAATTATTCGATTCGTTTTTTTTTTCGCACAAAAAACCGAATTCTCTCCACCTGGGCTGCGTTCGAAAACGTCACCCGAGTGCACACAAGTATACTCCCTTCTCTTTCTATCTCAGCGAGTTAGAAGGAGAAAGGAGTATACCCGGGTGACGTTTCCGAACGCAGCCCAGGAGGGAGAGAGCTCGGAGTTCGGAGACGTTCGTCTCTCGGCGAACCCTAACCTCTCCCTTTTCGCGACGAGACCAAAGGTACATTGGCGATTTACGTGAATTCCTTTGGAACGACTTACCGATAATGGGCCGATTGTTCGATTCTCCTTCAGTCCTCGCGACTGTAAAGACAAACGCCGTAAGTAGAATCGGCCACAGAACGCTCATCGTGAAACACATGATAAGAAATGATAAGAAAATCCTAGACATTCTCTCTAGCGACACTATCTCGAGGAGAAGGGAGTGGAAGGGAGTGCGCGCGTTCTCGTCGCTCCTAATCGAATAACGACAAGCTCATCGTGTTAATTAATTCATGCAATCGCGTTATCGGCCGTGTATTGTCGTGTCGTGCCTTATCGTGCACGCGTGTATCAAATCAGCGTAAACTGGTATAAACTATGCCAAGTTCATGCCAGTCTATGCCCTACCGAGCTCGCCGAGATAATCTCAATCGAAAAAAAAACTGGCCGTGCCGGTCGTGATGCCGCATCGTGGTCGCATCGATCGATCGCGTTTACTCGTGTCATATTCCGGAGAATTTGATGCAACGAGCGCACGGCATTTGCGACAATTTGCGACGGGGGTTTCTGAGAATTCTAAGGGCGAGATTCAATTCTAGGGCAGGATATTCACCAGACATCGAAAAGAATGGCTTCTTGAAATAAAACCGAGCGAATGTATACTCGTAACGAAGTTTCGTAATTGTCGCTGATTATCTCTGAACAATTTTCCTTCTTTTCCTTTTTTCACTACACTGCACCGCTGCCATCTGTTTCCCGATAATAAACAGCGTGAGGATAAACCCAAGCTTGTGTGGTAAATTTCAAGATCATATGTTTACGTATTGTTTATACATTATGTTTACATAACAATTGTAAATTATTAGATACATGATGCTAATATAGAAATATCTTATTGGTAATATGAGAAAATACCTTTTTTCAGTAAAATAATTTTCTGTATTTATACATATTAAAAAATGTTATAAAAGAAATTTAAATACAAGTTTAGAAAATTTAAACGCTAATTTTTTCGTGAAAAAGTTATATCATGCACTATAGAGACGGTTTACGTTTAATAAACGTAATCACATTTGTATTTAAGTAATTAAAGTATTTGTAAGATTTTAAAACTATTTAAAATATTTATAATAAAATTCTATCCTGAAATCTAATAGATACTATATAGATCGTCTAAAATAGATTTTTTAGTTAAAAAAAAATTATGTAATACTGTGTAATGAAAAAATCTCATTTTAAAAAACTTGATCATCAAAAAAAGAAAAAAAATCTGCAAAGTATGTTGAATTTAAAATTAAGGCGAAACTTCCGAAAACGTCCATGCTCAGATTTAGGTCAAACTTTGTAAATAGATTACTTTTAGATAAAAAAGACATATAGGTATGTCTATTTTATCTAAAAGGAACCTATTCACAAAGTTTCACCTAAATCGGAGCACGAACGTTTTCGGAAGAACAGCCGCGCAAGATCATTATTTTGAATCGAGAATTAATCGCGTGAGCTTATCAAAATGCGGACTGATTTATTTTTTAGAAACTATCCTATCAGTCCCAGTGTGTCAGAAACAGAAGTGAGACGAGAATGAGTCGTGAAAGATATCATTTTGACGTCAAAATGACGACAAATAACGTCAACTTGCTGCTTGACGAAACAGCTAGAGTGACATTTCGCGAGGTCGGCTAAGTATCGGCGTTTAATGAAGACCGGAACTCGTTCGACCTCAGAAAGATTGAGAGGAGGGAATCGCTCTAATCGGGGCAAGCAATTTTATAATCGAGAGAAATACCCTCTCTCGGTCACCGCGCGGAGGGACCACCGCTGGCGACGAGACACGGTACGACCAATTCAAACGATGACGTAAGCTCGTTCCGTCTTCCTCTTTCGCTCTCGTCCATCCTCCCACCCCTCGAGCTCGCGCAGCATCTTTTCGCCCGACGCGACGCGACGTAGCTGCGTGACGTTCGCTGATCGAACGAGAAACAGAGAGATGCGATCTCTCCTTTCTTTCTCTACCCTCTCTCTCCTCTTTCTCTCTTTCTCTCTCGCGTACGCGCCTACCCCTTTTTCTCCTTTCTTTCTCTCTTTTAACATTTATATCGCGCTCCATCTCTGTCTTATCGGCAATCATCTATCTCGGTCGTTTACCGTACCGGTCGCGCTGTAGCTATCTCCCTTCGACCCTCCCGTATTCTCTCTCGCTCCCACATCCCTCTCGCTACCTCTTTCTATTCCACAAATATACTCCACTCTCTTTATTCTCTCCCTCTCGTTTCCTTTCTTTGAAAAGCGGCTCTCATGCAGAACTCTCTTGCTCTTATCACTCCCACCAATTCTCGATCGCCTTATCGCTGTCTTTGTTCTTTTCGAGACTCAAAATGGCATATCTCTCTTTCTATCTCTATCTCTTTTTCTCTTCTCTCTCTTTCGACGAGTGTTTCTCTCTCGCGCGATTGGATAGTTTATCTCCGTTCAATGCGATCATCCCTCGCGCTCTCTCTCTCTCTCTCTCTCTCGCGCGCAGTTCGATCGTTCGTTTCCGTCCGACTCGGCCCGGCCGTTCCTCTCTCCCCTCCCACGCTCCCGTGTGAGCGACGCGCACTGCGCGCGCGCGCGCCCCACGAGGAAGCCCGAAGTGCGGCGCCGCGAGCCGAACCGAACACGGCCGTTCAAGTTTCAGTCAAGTCGTCAAGTGAAGTCAGTCTCGAATCTCGCGTCGGTTGGCGTCGGTCGTTACGGGTTTCTCTTCCGTGGCGCGTTCCTTCGCCGTCCGTTCTCCGCTCGATCGGACCCATGGAGAGCCGTGGGCCTGACAGGTGTAGTGCGGTGTGACGAATATAAGAGGACAGGTAGATCGGAAAAGATCGGGGGGTGGAGACGGCTTCGACCGAGCGAGGGATGAAGGATGGATGAGAGACACGCGCTCGCGACGCGGACGGCAACGACTCGATCGCGGTAATCGACTCCGACTTCTCGGCATATCAAAATATCCGCTCGACATATTTGTTTGCCGAACAGCACTCCGCTGCCTGACGTTCGAGTGAGAAGGAGGAGAAGTCGACGCGCAATCTTTCGATGATCTTTCCCGCACGATCGAGATCCCGATCGAGACGACTCTGAAATTCGAACGATTCGGAGGACACCTATCGCGCGCGAGGAGGGTGCCGTTCGAAAAGGTCGGCGCCGCGCGCGTGCGGCGTCGCCTGTGCAAACGATTCAGCTGATCGAGGGGGAGCAGCCACGTTTGGATAATCGGCTCGTCGCCAAATTGATTAGTTTCACGAGAAACGATCGAGATCGGCGCGTGGCCGCGCGTCAAGTGTACGGTATTTGGAGGAACGATCGGGGAGAGGAAGCTCGACGCCCGTGGGAGAAGCCGAGCTCGCGAGAAGCGGGGAAATTAGTGAAATTTTCGGGAGCGGTGCGGAAACTGAGAGGTGGCAATCCTTCTGGGATGTCGGCGTACGGTGGGTGGAGTCTGCGGCCGGCGAGGACGCGTTTTCGACACCTGACAAAATCGCCGACGATCCGTCGCGGCTGAGAGATCGCCCACGCCGGATTGATTCGAGGACGTTATCACGGCGGAGCTTTTCGACGCCTCTTCGACACCGTCTGTCGACGGAAAGGGATCTCTCGGTGTTGAGCGGTCGCGTTAAGCGGCGCTGAGTAATCCGGAATTGTTCTCGGGAGATTCGGGAGAAAAAGGTGCAGCAGGTAAGAATCATTTATTATTGCACAGCTACTACTGTCCGCAAAAATCTCGAATTAGATTTTAGGCTAATTAGATGTATAATTAGATATTGTTTCGAATTATGGGATATTTTTTCAATTATGAAATGTCTTTAAGATTAGGTAGTCATATTGTAAAAATTATTTTAAATTGTAGGATGTCTGTTCAATTATCAAATTTTTTGAAAATTATGGAAGTAGTTATATTAATTATAAAAATTAATATTATACTTTCTTATTTTATTAATGGCAATGTTATATTAATTTAGCAAATTATGATTTGCACTTTATAATAGAGATATTTATTAGTGCGATTAACTTGCATGCTCGTTCGATTCATATCCACGTGATGAATACTTTATAATTACGAATGTTTATAATAAAACGAATAAAAGAACTGAAACATTAAAATATTAAATCGTCGCAGAGTTCTGATTCACTGATTTACAGAATAACAGAATATTAAATCGACCTTAGATCTTCCAGGCGCTTCGACAAAGTATTTTGATTACTTAATTTTTTAAAATTGGTTAAATATCGGATCTAAATTATGGCGCGGTATTTCTTGAAAAAATCCCGCAACGATTACGTCGGCGGATGTTCAAGGGCGGCGCTTGCAATGGCTACCTCGATTAAAGTGATTAAAAGATAGAGTATAAAGCAACATATCCGCTATTAAATAGTTAAGAAATAATGAAGATTAATTTTATATTTCTATCAATTTATACCCTGATTTAATTGTGAATCTGATGCACATTATAATATACTTATTTATAAAAAAGCTTATATTTTAAATTTTATGCAATTCTCAACATTTCTAATTCTCTTTACAACCTCCTTAATAATACACAGCATTTTAGATATGTCAAGATACATCTTTTATTTATTTTTTTATTTATAAATGTTGCTATCTAATTCGCATATATTTCTTCGATTTTACATAAAGTCAAACTTTTTATAAAATCAGACAGAAAGAAATCTGTTCTAAAGGAATTATATTGTTTATATCGATCGATAAAAATTTTGACAATTTGGCATAGTCTTCGACATAATAAAAATAACTTTGCGAAATTATTGATAGCATCCCTAGATAAACGAATATCCGAAAGGTATGCGCAATAATTAATTAATGGCCGGATAGATAATGTCGCTTTAACGACCATTTCAATACATTAAACATTAAACATTAAACGTTATGCAACGGAAACGGGCCCAAGGTTTCGCCTGTTCGAGCTCATCGCGTTGTGGGCGAGCCTTAACCAAATATGTAAGTATCAAGGCTCAGATTCTACGAAGCCGTGTCGGATAAATATTACAAAGTTATATTATGAAGTTATCATGAATATGGAAAGCGAAGTTAGAGTGGGCTTATGGTGCGCAACAAAGTGATTGCAAATGCTCGATTTATTTTCCAAACGAATACGTGTTTATAGTGTTGACTTGTAGAATAGACGATAATTTTCCCGTTATGCAATTGAGGGTAAATGCGATTCGTGGAATGGGGCGAGGAGGAAAAATGCAGACTTATATATCGTTGTAGAAACCGCGGCATTGAAGTCTCCGGAAATTTCTTCATTTTGCGCACCTTGGCGTGCAGGCATCGACGTTTCCGGTGACTTTAACGCTTTGTGCTATATTTAGCACAGATATCTGGCACAGATCCGGCAGCCAAAATGTTCTTATATTAATTAACCCTTAAATGCCACACCTCTCAAGAATCTCGTAAATGACACATGGGGTCTAAAAGACCCCAGCATGAAAAATGTCTCCTTACTTATTGATTTTTTGATATTTAGTTATGAAAATTATTTTCAATGTTGTTCAAGGCTTAGAAAAGAGAATAAAATGCTTATATTGTTAAAATTTCAATTTCAACATAGTATAAAAAATTAAGATCGCCAACAGTTAAAATGTTGGCTCCAAAATCAAAAAAATAATAAATAATAAATAAATAAATATGAGCTCCATATTTGGCGGGAACATTTAAAAATATATCATTCTAAAGGGTCTGGGGTCCGCTGGACCCCGGGTGACATTTGAGGGTTAATCGTTTCACCTTTACTAATTTTTGGTCGTATTATTTCTGTTATGATTATTATTTCTAAATAATATTTATTCAATACATTACGCTGAATTGTAATATGTTTACGAATAATGGAAATATTAGATAATACGTGTACGTAAATATAGCTGGATTCATGTTTAAAAACAACTCGAGTCTTAATGAAAAATGCAATACATAAGTTACTACTATTTTCCCCGTAATTTTTTGAAAGAGAGAAGAAAATTTACAGGTGTGGAATTCCCACATAAATACCATTATACTGTCCTTGAATATTTCGATTAGTGATTCTCCCGCAGACGAACCGACACTTTAAATCACCTGCGCGACAGCTGTTTCCGCTGTCAAGATACCCGTCCGCATTCGTTGCTCAAATCATTCGATCTTGTTGGTATACGACTCTATTGATGTATCTATAAGATGTTTTTAAAAAGATTTTATAAACTATGCCAGTAGAAGAGAGGCAAATAATTTATTTTTTAAATAATTTTAAATATAATAATAACAACAGTCTTCCTCTCGGTAATAATCTGCTATCAATATATCATCATTTCGTTCTTTTATCTCTCTCGGAAGATGCACGTTGCGTTTTTTAAAGAAAAATATTTTCTCGCACCACGCGAGGAATCGCGCGCCACGAGGGACACGTCCCTGGCCGCGATCGCCGATCCGACCGGTGTGTCCTCTCCTCCCCGTACCGCAAGAAAGGTGGAAGCTGCGGGGACCACGGGCACATCCTCGCCGTGATGTCGATCTCCGGCGGTCTCGTAAATCACGCCGCGATACACATCCGGCGCCAGGCCATCGAAAAAGGGCTTGGCGCGCGAAAATGGCGGCCGCACGGCCGCCCATAGCCGACCATGGTGGTCCGGTGGTGGTCGAGGTCGACCGCGTGCTCCACCGCCGTCGCCGCTGCCTATCGTGGTGTACTAAAAAGTGAACGTTGCATCGTGCATCGCCGCCGCCGCCGCCGCCGCCTTCGCGAACAAGCGTGTCGCTTTCTCGACGGGCTGCGAGCGCCTGCACCCGAACGGAGCGGGGGGCTCGGCGATACTAACCCGCCTGAAAACGTTCACCGGCTACCTCGACGCCGAGATTGGCCTTAACCCTCGCTCGGGGTGACGTCACGATGCGGGGAAGCGCCGCGATTATTTTTTTTTGCCCGGCCGCAGCTACTCCGGACTGCGATTCGTGGAATGGGGCGAGGGAGGAATGCGAGAGGCTATATCGTCGTGTACCAAACTGAGTTATAGAACGGAGGAATGCGCTAGGTGTTTTTCTGCACGGGCCCCCCTTTCTGTATTAGATTAGATAGAACTGGTATGAGGATAGAGGATATGGGGGTACAATTGGAAACGAGCTCAAGGTCGATAGAGAGAGCGACAGGGTAATAAAGAAAGAATGATCCGGTTTGCGGAACGAAACTGTTTCACTGTTAGGTCTTTTAAAGTGTGTTTTAAATAAATAAATGCACAAAGCATCCGTACCCTTATTCTGATAACATAACATAATACAAGGAGTTTCTTATTCGAAAAACGGAACTTCAGAATCCGTCACACATCTTTATTACTATATATAATAAAATACTTGGAAATATTGTGTTATGTACAGATTCTACTATAATATTTAATAATTTCTTAATAAATATAACGTTTTTAAGATGTTTTCTTAAGAAGAGACTAAATTATATTAATAAATTTGTTAATTAATGACGTTAACTGCCGCGAATAGTATCGATAAGGGATATTTTTCGAACGAGCATGCAAGCTTGATAAGAAGCGGCGAATCTTCGAATCTGCCGCCTCTCGTGCGACGGAGACGATGTTTGCGCGATCGATCGTACCTTGCGCGAGTTCGACCCAGTTATTAATAAGACTTTCTCTTTTATTTTAGCCATGGACTGGAGGGGGTTCGCGCTGGCATTTCTGGTGGTGAGTAAACACAAAAAATTATTTCTTTCGACTGCGTGCAAGATAGCTCACCTTGAACGAATGAGATATCTTAACCCGGGCGACTTTTGATTCTTTTGCTTTCTTTTACCTCACATTCGCTCACATTTTTACAGAATACAAATTAAAATATATCTGTTTATGTTATAGAATTACATTATTGTATATAGAAACATTATTACTAAAAATTTTCATGTTATAAGAAAAAATATTGCACCAACATCTGGCTGGATATAGTTCGAATAAAAGGTCGCTCTTTTTTATTTTATTACGCAATGCTATTAAAGAATCAATAGTTTCAGTTTATTTTATTATATATTTAATCTAAAAATATATATATCAAACTTCTGTTCCTTCTCTTTTTCGCATAAAATACGCCTGCATAACGAATGTACGATATTCATCTTAAGTGTAATCGCTTAAATTAGATTTAAACGCAATTGTTCTAAATTTATTTTCGTTATGTAATTCGCGTGGAGGCGAAGCTGATATAACGTTTAATAACATTGTAGAAAATACTCGCTCAAAACGGTAACGTTTATCGTGCGATTCCATCATTAATAGTTCTGTTTGAAAAAACCGGTTGATGGATTATGGATTTGCGCTTGACTCGACAGTACTGAAGTCGAAGGGCGAGGGGATAATGTATAATCGAGAATACGCGGCTCTCGCCGTCGTTTCGGGTAGGCGCGGATTAATAGCATCCGTAATATGTACACACACTTTCTCCCGTACGTGCCGCGTCGTACACGCGTGTGATTTACAAAGATATGCGGCGCGTTATGTAATCCTTTGTTGGCGCACGACACATCCGAGAAAGGTGTCTGGTTGTGACTGCTGAACCGCATCGGCGCGCCAAACGACCGCGGATTCTTAATGCTCGGATCGACGCGTTCGTCAGTGGAAATTTGACAAACGAGCCTCTCGCGAGAAAGCAGCTGGACGGCTTTCGAGCGATTTTCAGGCATACAACGACGGAATACGCGTACGATATTTTCTCTCTAATCGCGCGTCGTTGCTTAGTTTTTCGAACTGTCAACGGAGAAGTAAGTCCGACTGATATTTGAGTCTCTCTCCTCTCGTATCAGATATTAATGTTGCTCTCGAAAGTTTCTTAATTACGGCAGAAATAGCATCGAGCATGAAAGTGTAGAAAACGACTGAAATAGAGAAGAAAAGTAAATTGCAAACGTTTTCTGGCTAATGAATATCCTGTTAATTAGTGGATAATTGCGTTTTATAACTGCAAAAGGGAAAGAGAGAAATGCCAGGGGAAAATTTTTTACTTACGATAAAGTATTTAAAATTTATAACGCAATATAACCAATTTTTAAAGCAAAAATATTTTACGATGGCATTGAAAGACGACGTCGAAGATAAACAAAAAGTGCGGTAATACAGGTATTTAAGTATGACGGTGTCTTTCACGGCGGTTTCGGAGAACGTTATGTCACTGTACCGACAATAGTCGTGGGATCGCTTTCTGGATGAGAGGCTGACGGATCTAATGTCGTTAACCCATTCAAGAGGCGGCAATCCCGGCGTTACGTAACATATAATAATTGACAATTACGCTAAACTTGGCGTTTACGTGTAGCTTAAGTTTCCACGACAGGAGCCTCGAAACGTGTGTCGTTAATACATGCCATAGAAAACAACCGAGTGCCACCGTTTATTATCACGGAACTTTTTATTGTTAGCACATATTACTTTGCACAAGACACGAAATCAAATCCCAAAATTCAAGCCGTCACAGTTAACTTTTTTATCTGTGTCCCAGTTAGAGAATGCCATAAAAACACATGTATATATTCAACAGTATGCAAATTTTAATGACTACGAATATTCCTCTATGGGAAAGAAAGATACATAAATTAGATTTATTTATTTTTTCCAATTTTTATTTATTGTTTCCAGTTATCATAAAAATATATCCCATAAAAATTATATTAAAATAAATAAAGAAACTGAAACCCCTTTTCTGACAAATTTATCAATTCCATTATTTCGAATGTGATTATCGAAAAAGCTTTCCTTAAATTATATAGAAACTCCTTTTTTTTCGTTGATGAATCGTTGTAGAATGCAGCGAATCCGCGTACCGAGCTTGATCGGAACACCCCGTTGCACGTAAGAAGAAAAGACAATCCGTTCAAAGTCGCCACGCCCACTTTTACTTCGCGTTCTTTTAAATATCGACGCGAGATCTTGGCAAGCCCGACGCTCGCTGGCGCGTTTCCATAAACGTTTCACTCCTCGGTCGATGGAAGACCGTCGATAACCGGAAACGTGACGCCGAATGTGCGCTTCGTAATGTTATGCGTTTTCGTCCGTTCTTTTATTTCTTTATTATATAAGTACAACGAAACGAGAACCTGCCGATTGAATTCTGCAAACAACGTGAAAATTTCGACATATATTACGTCATAATTTCGAAACAGGTTCCCTTGAAAGCGGAAGATTATGAATATTTCTAAATATTTTCTTTCAAAAAACATCAGGGATTATTCTTCGTTAATATCTTCTCGTCGAAAGGATTCTTCAAACAATTCGTGGGCTGTGCTCTCGCTTAAGAAATACCAGAAACGCAAATACGATAACGCAAACATTTAATATGACCAAGTCCAATAGAAACGTATAATGCCGATGAAAAGAGGAGAAAGTAAAAAAAACTCTCGTCCGACAAATCCTATTTCTTTCCGCGAAATAAACGTCATCCGATTTAAGTGTGTTGACTAAGAGATGTGAATTTACTCGTACGCCCAAATTAGGATTCGCTGACGCGAGTCATCCGTTTCGATTAGAGATCGGTGAAATCGCGTGGTATATTCGATCGATACGATTCGGAGGACTCGCGTGGGCGCTCGTTTTAAAGTTCGGAAGTCATTGCGATTAAGTCGAGTGCAATCTCTTCGCCCACGCGCGTAGCGACAGTCCTCCCGAGAGTCCTTCTACAGAGCTTCACGTCTACATTAAATGCTTAAATACCATCGTGACATAATCGCGGCTTTGCTCGCGGCGTCAGATCACGACGTCACGGGAGCACGCGCCGCGATTGCGTACGAAAGTGACTAACTAGCAAGAGTCGCGGACTGTGTGTCTGCAATAGCGAGTAATGGGCGGCGATCTCAAGGAGATCCCGGCCCACGTTAGATCCGTGTTGGATGACGGCTGTAGATCGTAGTCCGCCGCTCCAATTACCTATTGAACTACTTGACGTCCAAGGATCACGCTCTGTCGGGTGACGCGACATTAGTATCAATCTTAACTAGCATATGTTGCATTATTATTAAATTCATATGCTAATTAACATATGCATAACCGAGGAATACGTCCGAAGGCAATATCAGAGCTAATTTTAGCCAACATACGTCGTATTATTAACGAAAATTCTTATTTTAATTAAATCCAAGGATTACGTCTCACAATCAGTGCTAATATATCGTATGATTATCGGAAATTCTTGCTACAATTGAACGATTAATGTTATCAGTCATAGACGATAAGAAAATCGGCAATTAACCGATTATCAACATTGAAGATTTCACGAGCGATTTCTTTTCGGTTTATGTTAGTGAAGATGCGCGTTTCGCGAACAGAGCGAAGCGACGGAAGGAAGGTCAGTCCTCGATGGATTCCATCGGACGCGGAACGTCGCGAACCTTATATGGTCCGGTCTTGTTGCTGGCGGACCAACTCCGCGCACCGCTGCGCTTTATCGTGGTATCTCCGACTCCGCGTTTTGCGTTTGGATCACGTCCATCGCGTTTCGATCCAATTGTACCCGTGTATCGGGCAGCATCGATCTCACGATAATCTACCTCGCCACGGGCGCTCGTCAAATTAATGGGACACAGTGCTCCGCAATAAAAGACGGCCAGCAGCCGGTATAAAGCAATAGTTCTCTCGCTATCGCCTTCACTTTGGCGCTCTAGTATAAATATAGTCGCAAATATAATCCGCAAGAGAGGGAGAGAGAGAGAGAGAAGTGCAGGGGCCATGTCGTTCCGAGTATGTATACACTTGAATGGCCAGTGACTCGTTAGACCACTTTCATTGCACGGACGAACAAGCGCCGGCCATACTGACGTCAGCGTTCGCCGCGGAGACTCTTGTCGTGAAACTTTCCGTAGCGTTAAAGCGAACGCGCGAAGCGATTGTTTACCGCCGCTGTGCACGCAGGAGAGATAACTTTTATCCCAGTTACGCGCGCGCGAGATCGTCCCGCGTGGGAAAAAGAAAGGCGAGAGGCGCTTCGCGGGAGAGCTTCTGCGATTCTGCGATCGCTCTCGTAGGTCAACTATCGCTTTCCGATACACCGCTCCGTTGCCGCGATACCTAAATTGGAAACGACGTAAAGATAAAAGTGTGTCGAGGGGAAATTATACATGACGCGACGGCGATTGTCCTTGTATTATTTACTCTCGCGTTCGCCATCGCTCCGCTTACCGATGTTTCCACGGACTCGGGTAGATCAGCGAGAAGACGTGCGATCTCCGATCGGTCGCGCCGCTGATGAAACCAATGTATTGTGGGCGCGTAAGCGGCGATTCGCGCCGCTTACCCGATTAAATCCTCTCCTCGAGTCCGCGTGCCTTCCGCGTTGAAGTTACATTACGACCGAGCATTACGCATCGCGCGAAATTACCTGCGATTCACGCACCGCGGGAATGGATCTCGAATCAGATTGATGGAAGGCAATTACAGTACTCGTGTATCTCCCGTCGCTGTTAATCTAAAAATAAATTATCGCGACGTTATTGCGTTTCGCCGGATGGCATAATCGCGGGTGATTTTAGTCGCGGATACACGTTAATGACGTTAATGCGCTGCACGTCTTTTCCATTATCGGACCAGAGACTCGCACACGTCTTTCCGCGCCACAATGACTGCACTCGTCTCATTTACAAGCTTGCGAAGAGAAAAAGGCTGAGGAACTTCCATGTTTCACGCAAGAAATCAATCATCGTTTCATTACTTCATTTTCTCTCTTCATTAAAATGACGCCATCGTATATATGATTTTATTAAAAGCGACAGCGACCTTGCGTGCGCGGAACGATCTTTTCTTTCTGCTGCGAATGTCGCAGGCTGTTATAAACGACACATTCGTGCGAGTGATCATTAATTTTAATATTCCACGATGAAAATATTATTTTAGTCTTTTAAGAAAGCAGTTCCTCTGTTACGTGAATTTTTATAAAACGATGACGACAGTGAAAAGTATAAGAACAGTACGGTTCATACATTACGGAAAGTGAGAACCAGCGATAGGCGATCAACTCGGGCATGACATTCTCGCGAGACTTTCATATCGCGCACTTTTAATCGGGATGGCGATCGATCATCGCTCCAACGTCGATTAAATTAATACTTGGATGTGAGATATCACATACATAACGCGCTGCAAAAATGTTTAAAACGCGTTTGAAATTGGCAGTTCTGTAAATCATAGGACACAATCAATTTGTTCGTGAGAGGCGTTAAATGGGGGGAATATCGGTGCGGTGCGATAAATTTTCGCGTTTGCGGTTCGCGGAATATCATTTCTTTCCTAATCGTCGCAATTAAAGACACAACGCTCCCATCCTTTCACAACGACGCGACAGTTAATGGATCCATTACGGCAAATGGATAATGACACCGCGAATTTGTTCAGAAAGTTCACGGATGGGAGTCAAATTAAATCTTAATCGGGATAAATCATCGCTCGTTGCCGCGGGTGCACCGGCTCCGGCTGTAATTACGTGTATTACTTTAATGAACCACCGCGCACATATTTGTCTCAAAGCGTTTCATAGTTCTCGAGGATCGGGCACCTTTTTTTTTCTTTCTCCCGAGTCGTGCTTATTTCATCATTGACTTCACCGCAAACGCCGATGATATCACACCGCCAATTGTGGCAACTTGCTCTGTCACCGGGGAATAACCTGATCCCGATAAATACGAGCCATCTAACTGGTAAAAGTGACGGCGAGACACCGCTCTCTTTTTCCACGCCTCTCCCGGTGTTTCGTCTAACGCTGGATATCTAGAATTTTACGTAACTTTTTCCATGATTCCTTTTCCTGTTTTTTAAAATAAATTCTCTTTCCGCGTCTCATCCATTGTGTGACTAACGTTATTCCATATTCATGTCGCGAATCTCGCCGGTCGTACCTTAGGAGCAGCCTTGAGGGAACTTTCCGAAGCTTGTAAGCATGAGTTCTTACTTAAGCGTCAGGTATTTTAAGTACTTGCGCCACGCGTGTTACACTCGTGTTACAATATCGTGTGCGTTGCGCTATTCTAATTGCGTTTCGTGCGATACGCTCACCACCGACCGGCTTAACACGAGGCAATAGCGCGGCTAAGTCAGCGCTAACAATCCTATCTTATTAAGCGAGAAGATCTAAAACATTGCCTTTCCCCTATTTTCAGATCACAATAACGAGGCACAGCGGTAGCAGCACACACGCAGCCCAGATACCTCAACAGCCGCCGACGTGTGAGTACAACTTGCGAGAACTTACTTTCTAACCGTCCCGACGGCGACGACAACTAATTAGGGCGAATCAATTAGACCGTTGATCTCGCGTACGCGGAATCGGAAGGAATTCGCGATACACCTCACTGTTTCATCTGCTCTGTTTCTTCCTCGCTCGGTCGTCTCGAACGCGTCACGCGGCGCGAATTTTCTCCCGCGGAAAAATCGCAAGCGCGCAGTTCCCCCTCGTAAAGCCAAATTGCCGGATAATCAGATAAAAGTGGACGCTTTCCACACGACGCGCACTTTCTAATGACGGCACAATACCGCCTGATGACAATGATTCGAGATGGGATGCTTGTGGTAACGAAGTATAACGGTTCGGAAATAAACGTAATTACTATAGAAAGTAATCGACCTCTCGTATATACTTTCTTAACGCCCGACAGAGAGGCTCAATTAATTACTCGGGCTAATTACCTCCGTGCCTCAATCAATCAGTCACTCATTTGGATACGTGTACCCGAAGATTATCTCGAGACTTTATCTGCCCTTGACATTTAATCACATAATTTAAATATTGATCTCTTATCAATGTTGAAATTCCATCGAAAAGCAAGCTTGGAATATGTAAGTTTAAAAATTTTTCGGCAATCTTGTAAGTTAATCGCTGCAAAACCATTAGATAAATCTGTTCGTTATATAAATTAACTAAAAAACGATACCGTCGCAACGATAATTAATATTAGGCGAATTATTTGAAGGCTTTTCAAGGATCATATATTAATAGTTAATAAGAACGAAAGGAATATCTTTGTATCCGCCTCACCGTCGGAATCTCCGACCGGCTACAGATTTTTCTTACGTCAGCGAGATCGGGGAGAGCAATTAATCCAGCTGACGGGCGGATAATTTTAACGAAAGGGAAAAGCGTCGTCGTTCGGAAGAGAGTCTTTCCAGACGGGATCGAGCGACGACCTTCCTTGGAAGACATTGCTTTTGCTGGAAGGTGAACGCAGCCGTGCGACCTAGATTCTCATGTGGAAAGGAGCGGAGCCGCGCGCGCGGTACGCGGGAGGAACGGAGAAAGAGTGATACGAGATATAAACGGCATGAAACGAGATGACGATTATAACCGGGACGAACGACGAGCGTGCACACCATCGTGCATCGCGATATCCGCCGCGGCATGGCACATCGACGCGAATCGAAAGTCCCCGCCGCGCCGCGCCGTGCACGGCGTGCACTTGGCGGCGGACACTTTCAGCCTTTTACTTCACGCGGTCGAGCGACCGCAAGTCAAATTTCACCCATCGTATCGGCGGAAATGCGCCGTCGATGCGGACTCGCCTTTACTTGCTTATCGCAAATCGCAAAACCTGCCTTCGCAAACTCGTCTCGATCCTGCGCGAATCCGCTATATCGCCGCGATTCTCTTAATTCCGCTCGCGTGGAATTAATTGTAAGAAGGAAAAGTTGCGCGTGAAAATGAGAGTAATATTTTTTATTATTAGATATATTTTTTATTAGATATTGAAGTATAACTCGGCTAAGAATATATCCGTAAAATATTGTGCCAAGTGTTTGACATAAGCATGTTAAGCTGCACTCTTTGACGCAAATCAGCTCAATATTCCAGTCAAGTAGACTGCAAACTCGTAATCCCTCAAATACCTCTAGATGCTTCACGAGATGACGATTAATGAGCGGGACGAACATACTATTTTCCTCGTGACAATGATGAATCGAAAGTCTCCGTTGAAGCGGCCGCGGGCGCTTTCGGACTTTTACTTTTTGTCGTTTGTTCCGCCGGGGAGATGGAGGAAAATGAAATTGTTCCGTTCTGCCCTGATAAGAAACTAGGCACGTGTCTTGCACATCATATTATTATTACTTTCCGTTTGTTCTCTTTACAAATGATTTGGCGCCTATTCTTGAACATGCGTTTATGCGCTGTTTTATGCTGATGATCTTAAGTTATATCTGCAGGCTAATTTACTTTCTAACTGCTTCATGATCCAACCTGTAGACAGGCTTGTTTCTTGATGCGACATGCAAACAAGCTTTTATTGAATATTTCCAAATGCTCCGTTATGAGATTCTTACGTAATTATAATTAAATTTACTATTTATATATATGTATATTTCTAGATACACATACACACACACACACACACAATTAATTTTGTTTACTAAGAGTTCAGTTAAATTTTGGAGAGTTATTCTTGATTATCTTAACACTTTAATAATATTATAACATTTTAATAATATTATTGATGAGATCTTTAGATTTAATTCAAATGTTTTGATTTAAATTTTAAAGACAGGCACCTTTAATATTCTACGTAATTAATTCTTGTTTAAATTTTGAGTAATGTTATATTTGATCAAAGCATTTGCACATAAATTCTTGCATTTGCATAAGATTGATTTGAGTATGCGCAGATTGGCTTACTACACACACATATATTAAATCGGTTTAAATTACAAGCTATTAAAACTCGCAGACTCATTTCTTTTAAGCTCATTACTGCATTTATTGATGCTCATGCGCTCTTCAAATGATTAATTCCAATGTGCGCTTCATATAGCGGCCACCGTAAGGCATCTCCACTCTTTTGCTCTTAACGATTTAGAACCAATTTGTTTAACACTGAGAGAGAGAGAGAGAGAGAGAGAGAGAGAGAGAGAGAGAGAGAGAGAGAGAGAGAGAGAGAGAGAGAGAGAGAGAGAGAGAGAGAGAGAGAGAGAGAGAGAGAGAGAGAGATGGATTGTTACAAATTAAGTTATAGTTCGATTTTTTTTACAACTATCTATAGTATCTATACAGACGTAGACATGCTCTTGTGACGTAGATAATCTAATTTCTTTTCAGTGACAGCTTATTTCTTCGTTTCTTACTTATAATTATTTAGTATTTCCGCATTTAAATATTTATATTAGTACTGTTTTTACGTGTACGATACTTACACTTACTTTACATATCTTTTTTTCGTCTTTAAGTTAATCACATCATAATAAATGAGTAAACGAATTATTATAATATAAGTATAATTATAACCAATTTGTCTACATAGTTTTATTACTATACATATACTTTCAACATTTCTTTTATCACTCATTTCGTAAAGTTACATTAGAAATCTATGAACCAACATAATATTCCAAATTCGTATTTTGCACTTGCAGTCCTTTTTTGGTTGTTCTGGAGAGATTTGCATTCCGATTATTGCATTGTAAGGCGCTATCACTGTCGGGATCGAGTAGAGCATTGTTTAGTGCCTCTCAAACCGTTGTTTCTGCACTCTCGAGGAGAAACCGCGCCTTCGAAGAAAGCATTTTTTTTTTCGCTGCTACCTTCGCATATGCGAACGTTCGTTCGCTCTCGTGGAGGACGGAACTATTATTCTCACATGCATTACAATACCTGCAATCGCGTTTCCATATATATGCAGCCTGGTCGTGCCGATCACCACGCTAAAAGATTTAATCGCCACAGCACTCTATCCTTATTCCTCCGTCTTCCATCTCATTAAATGCTCATTACTTTACTATTTTATTAAATAAATACACCATAAAGAATTAGTACATTAAAAAGCAGATTATTCCGCTGATACAATTGACTAACGTACATTAAAAGCTCATTAAAAACGAGTTCTCGTAGAAATCATTTTTCGCTAGAAAAAAAATTACGATCTTAATTGGACGCGCTCTCCTATTTCATAAACATTCTAAAATCACGGAGTAGAAAATATTTTGCAGAAAGCGAACGATCGCGTAAGTTTCCAATTTGTCAGAGGCAGACAAATCTCTCTAACGAACATACGCGTAAGCAGCACTCGCAGATCGCTTAATTTTTGATGAGAATACGTCGGATTGATATAATAGAGGACACGCAGTTGTGCGATGCGGCGTGAAAAAAAATCCAGGTCGTGCGAATCGGATTGTCCGTGTTTAACGCGCTCTGCGCATTTGAATACGTCGTCTTCTTACGTCCCCGAGGAATTTTTCACACCGCCGTCATGTTCATGCGGGATAAAGTTGTCGCCAGACTCGTTAGTGCGCGATAATTAAAGGCCACGGGTGTTATCGCATCGGCATAATTATAAGGGGGGATTATCAAGAAGAAATCTCTAATTAGGGATATTTCTATTGATTAGCGTTATATTGTTTTGACGCTTCTTCAGAAGACGTAATTGTACGTGGAACTAGCGAGTTTTATTACTTTTATTTTATTTTAATTCTAAGAAATCCTGCCAGTTGAATCGGTTAATATGTCGCCTGCGCGAAACGACTTTCTGTTTTTGCAGGATTTTTGCGCGAATGACAGTGATTGCTAATAAACAATCTTTGTCTTTCACGATCAGAGCGACAATTCGTGATAATTTGTCTTGTCTACGTGGTCGGAATTTTTTTTTATGGGAAGAGAAGGACTACGGAAAATTATTCGCGGCCATAGGCGAAGCTTCGTACGATATCGTCGTCATTTATCACGACCTATCTCCGTCGATCGATCTTACGATCCGTTGCGTCGGATTAGTTATTCGCTTAACTTTACGTACCATTAATACACGATGTACAAGGCGGCTAATGTACTTCACGCTTTACCGTTGATTCGACATCATTATCTTTTAATCTGACTTTATCATTACGGCGCACTTATGTCATGGTCGGCGATCAATCCGATGCCTCGATAAATTAGACGTGATGACTCGGTGACTTTTTTCTAGAGATACAGCCATCCGTTCTATTTTTCTTGTCCGTGTCTTAGCCGAGATAACAAATTGATCATTACGTTCAAGCGACAGTTTTCTTCTCGACCTGTATATCTTCTTTTAAGCGACAATTAAGAAGCACTGCTAATGTTGCGTTCGATAGTCGGATTCCACTCCTCAAAACGTACCTTCGGCAAACAATTCAAGCAATAATCAAGTCAACGAAGTACAAATAATTATCGTAATTAATAAAACGACGTCGAAATTAGAATGTTGTAAAATGTCTGTATTAATGTGTCGCGATTAGAGCTCTTGCTTCGTAGATTGGAGAGACGCGTGTTACGATGCTCGCAGTTACGCTCTTCACTCTCGAGCTTCATGTTAATTCGGATGTGGTAATAAACTTAACTGGTTACCGTTGACTTCGTCGACCTTGGGTGATAAGTTCCTTTCCGTAATATAGCGACCGGTGAATATGCCCGAACGCGTATAATGTGTTTGCGCGCCGCGTCGCTCGTCCCGCTTGCGACCGCACGCTTGTAAATCGGCAATTACCGCCAATGACCCGGCGGGCAGCGTTACGGTAGGTACGACCGTAAATAGGATAAGAGCAGGAGGTTATAAATGATCCTGCCTAATGACGATTGCAGAATCGTTAAACGGTCAACCGACGCGGCGGCGGCGACGGCAGTTCCCCTTTCGTCTCCCGGTGTCCCGTTACCCGCGAATTTATTCCGATCGGTTTTCGCAATCTATTTACTCGCGAAAATCAACACCTGACACGTGCAATTACGATAGCCCGTAAGTTAGTTAACGGTCGCGGCCCCGTTAGTCGACCAATTAAAATATTTCCTCGATTCATTGAAGATTGAAGTTGTAGGAAGTCTTCTCCTCCGATTTAATGCTTTAAAAGAAGGTTTAATTTTTTTTAAGATATAGATTTACTTTATATATTCTTTTATATATCTTTTCTTAAATTTGACAGAAACTCGCATAGAAATTGCCCAAATTCTTCCCAACATAGCATAAATTCCGATCAAAATGCCTAAATTTGATCTAAATAGATATATCGCACTGCGATATCGATTAGGAAATATATTTTTATTCCAATTAAGAATTTGGTATTTAGAATCGAAACAGAAATAATACAAGAATTCGTGTCTCTTTTTTTCACGAATAAAATTGGCACATTTTTATGAAAATATCCTATTTTTTATATTAAGTATTTAGTTTAATAAAATAAAAAATAAAAGTTACATATACAGGTCGCAACATTACTTCATTATTTAATACTTACTACTAATTATTAAAAAATATCAGTTTATTTGATTGAAAGTTATGAAAAAATGTATTATACATTCTTATATAAACTTATCAAATCAGTGTTTCAAATCAGAGACAAATCATTAATTAGGAATAATAGTTTTTAACTCTTTATCAATGTAATAAAGATAAATATGTTTTTTCGGTTTTGATTTAAACATGATAACAATGTATTATTTTTGTTTTGACTTACAGTTTAAATTTTGAGGATAATATTTCATAATTGTTGCAAAAATTTATTAGATTTTTATATATTTTTTGCATTTCTTTCTTACTTTTGCATTTCTCAAACTCAGAAAGTTTTCCATATTATAGGAATAATATTATAGACTACCTCCTTGATCTTAATTTCGTCGATGACGATATAGTGGTAACATTGCGTTCCCACAGCTTAGACGCCGCTTTGTTTTTTTCGTCACGGTATCATCGTTCGGTCCGCGATGTAAGTCACGGGTAATCCGGGTGGTGGAGGCCAATGAATCGGTTGTGAAGCGATCGTCCGAGCGATTGTGTGCCTTGATCGAGGGGGAGATTCGCGGGCATCGATCCGCGTTACGGTCCGCCGCGTTTCTCCCCGGAAGCTCCGAGGTGTCGACAAACGGCCGTCAGAATTAGGGACGCTATCGCGCCATTTAACCAGGATCTTCGATCACAGGGAACAGGTACGCGGGGATATTGTCGAAGGATTCACGGCATTCGCAATGAGGGGCGGATGGGAAGGTACGAGTGCGAGTTCAACGCGCGCGAAAGAATCGCGCGTTCGGGGCCGCACCGCGCGCCGGGGGGGATATACCGTTCCGTTTACTTCAGAATGTCCGAACCGATAACGGTATACCTTATGTGGAATCCACGACAATTCATCTGTGCCACACGTCCGCGGCACATCGCCAGACGCCGTTTGCGTAAGAATCAATTTGGATGAGCGGAGCCGTTATAGAATCGCGCGAAACCATCGTGTCGAACAGCACTCTGTTCGACGTCTCTGTTTCCTACGATGTCCTAACTTCATAGAAATACAAATTTTCCTTTGAAAATTATTTTATTATATTTAATACTGTATTGATATTAATTTTTATTAATTAACATTCTTATTATGTTGCTCTTCATTCTTTATTTATATTTCCTTTGTTATATATCTTGATCTAGGATAGTCAAGGTTTACCTATTATTTTAATATACAACAATTCATCAATTACTTTTTTCCGTTTTACTCTTCGCACTGAGGTAAAAAAAGTAATAAAACAAGTAACTTAAATTGAAATAAATTGAGGATACGATCACATTGAAGCATCGATTACCGCGTCCTGGGTAAAGTATAACCTAATTGCCGTGCGCGAGCGAACGTATCTATCGATTAAAATATAAGATAATAGATCCGCGATATAAATTTCTTTTGTGCGAGAGATGAGCGATGGATTCTCACGAATCACGCGGAGGCATGCGAGAGACCTTGGGACCAATCCTGACAATCAATCGTTGGCTTCTTTCTCAATGATCCCTCGCGATTTCGCCGTGACTAGAAACAGACGCGACTGCAAGGGTCATTAATAATTGAATGAACATCACGTCGACACGGTAAATCGGCCGGAGCGAGGGGTTTAACGCTGGGCAAGCGATTGCGCCGAGAGTGGGAACGCGAGGTCTCGTGTGACGAATGGCGTCGACGGAAATATCACTGCACGCAGGAATCTCCACGCTGCGCACCGCCGCCGACCTCGGATAGTAAATCGAAGTAATTGCGCCGTACACGCGCGGCGATAATTCCGGCGCGGAGTGCGGCGTGCAATTAATATCGGCGTCGCGCGATGCTCCTCGCGATATTTATTATTGATTGAGGTTTTAGACGCGTTTAGTGGCGAATTTATCAGATGTACGTGTGTCAGAAATAATTATTATTGTGCGTGAAAAATTATCAGATCACGCAAAGTGTAAAAACGAAATAATTTGATGAAACGAGATATATAGACGAAAAATAGATGAAATATTTTTTAAATTTTTGATGCGTGAAAAGGGGTCCTTAGTTAGCCATAACTTCTTTAATGTATTTTGAGTATCACGTGTTAAAACTTCTATATCCCACACTCGTTCAAGAGAGACGGCCTTCTGAAAATAAAAAGCGAACGTAATTCGAACAATGGGTATTCGTCGTTACGAAGGCCGCCACCAACGCATCGCGCGAAATATGTAGGACGAGGGGTATACACATTACACAATAACTAGATAGTAATTGTACACACCAATCATCGTGTTTTCTTGTGTACAAAAATAATTAACCCTGTCAATGTCCTGTCAGTTGTTTTTTTTATTATATGTTAAAGGTTAAACCCTAATATTTTCAGCTAAAATTAAAAAATGTTTAGGAAAAATGTTATCCTTGCAGAAGTCGATAGACCAGTTAGACTATGCTTATTATTTTACTGTTCTAAGATTTTAATCTTAAAATTTCAAATTACTATTTAATAAAGAAGGAGAGCTGTTATAATGGCTAGAAGAAAACATACTGGTGAGAAACTTGTTCAAATTCTAAATTATTATAAGAACACAGCGATGAAGATTTCTGGTTATGATGAAGATTATGATGAAGACATTTATTATACTAGTGAATACAAAATTTCATTCTCCAAAGATAACAAAAAAGTCACTTTTGTTTAAAGTAATGTAAAACTTTAAGCCAAAGTTTTATTAATTTTTTCCCGTGTGATAATCAAACTTTATATTGAAATATTTATTTTGTAATGTTAATGTAGAAATATTTCTTGAAGAAGCTTTGAAGTACAAAACCTAAATGCTGTAAATTCTAAAAGAGATATATGAAATATAAGGATCAGTGATCCTGACGCATGATACTCCAGTGTCTCACAAGGGACAGTGAAAGAGTTAAGCATCCGAAAAAGGATTACCGATCTATCGTTTTACTTCAACGGTCGTTTTCCGCACGCCATTGTGAACGACAACCAGAGCAAGGAATCTCCTCCCGGTGTAAGGATGACGCCCGGGCGTCAAGGTTGTCAGACCGCAACCGTCGAAGAACCTTCGCGAAGAGACGGAAACGTCCGGCGGGGCGTCCGGCGTCGATTTACTATTATTCAAAATAAGCGACCCGACGTGGCTGGCAGCGTAACGAATGATAGGGCGTGCAGCGACTGTGGAACCGGCGTTGAAGGCGGATATAAAAGTACCTTCGGACTCCGCGACGAGTACGAAGATGCACCGAAGCGAGTCGATCGCGCCAAGGCTGCGGGAATCGTTCGATGTTGGAGAAAAAGGAGTCTTCGTTTTTCAATTCCTCGCGATGCTACGCAAGTGTGCGATCATGCGCGGCTATCACACCGAAAATGATAATGAATGATTTAGCGCGACACGAGTTTTGATACAAATTAATTTCGACTGTTTCTGCTTTTTATTTAATATAAGTATATCATTATCACGCAAGTCTCCGACTCTAATTCTGCTTCGGTAATGAGTTGAAAGATAAAATAGACTTAAACAAAATTGTGTTTTTAAAAACTGTTTTTAATTAGATATAAATATACATTATTTTTACCATAAACATGAAAATAAATTTGTTTGACATATTTTTAAGTTATTCGGAACTTACTGTGTGCGTTGACTTTTACGTATGATAAATATTTGCCCATTATTGTATTTTATTATTGTTATTTATAGCTCTAATTGAACTAATCTAAACTGACACAAGTGTCGTTAAAAGACACATAAATGAAAAGCACTCATAATATATATTGCTGATCATTAAAATTGCAACCAAGAAAGACACGAGATATTAAAGTGATATTTATATGGTAGATTATTTATGATATATGGGGTACATGTTTAAATGTTCAGCTCATTTTTATATTAAAATATGATGTCTATTTATCATGACCTATCCATCCTATAAGTTTCGATCCAATATGACGCGTTTTTTCCATTATTGCAATTTTAATGGCCAGCAATGAGCCATATGAAATTGAATGTTCCATTATTAATTCGTGTTAATTTTTTATTGCACGATAGCATGTTAATTTGCATCATAAGAAAGAAATCATGCAGTCAATATGGACAAAGATTTTTTTTTATTCACAAGAGCCTCTGTGCAACGTTAACTGTTAATTCTTTTAATTACGCAATATCCGTGCTTTTCGAAGAGTTAAACGGCGGATGGGGTCGTCGATGGGAGGTCGAGTAGCGAGGAAATCGCGAAGAGATAACGAGAGAGCCGGCCAGGGCCGCGCGGCGCGATGCGATGCGATGCAACGCGTTGATTCGCGGATAAGCATCGCGAGAACCGAGCGGGCAATCAGTGCCTTTGTTCGCGTCGGGAAGGACAAACCCCCGACGAGGAAAGATAGATCCGGCGCGGCGTTGTCTCGAAAGCACGAAAGTAGATCGGACCTCCTCCACTTTCGGCCGTCTAATTTCGCAGTCCGGATTACTAAATTGCCACTTCCTTCCGGCCCCCCGGCTTGCGTTGCCTTTCGGCCATTCATTTAACTGTTCAGCACACCGGATTTCGACCAAACGATATAACAGAACGTGCCGTGTGAACGCGCGATAAAGGCACGACTTTGCGGCGGTACCGTTTTCTGGAAACCGAATCGCTACGTTACCCGAGTTTCATATACCGTTTCTCGAATCAAAACGATTGTAGGGAACGTTTGTGGAGTGAGGCTGGATTGAAATCCATCCATCAGCCAACAGCAATCACGTTTACGGGATCAGATTTGAAGTTACGTTTTCACCGAGCAATCTTCTTCTATTCAATATCGATCCCGTTCGCAACGTTATTTACTTATAAAAAGTTTCGCGTAGTATCATCGAGCCCGATAAATATCTTCCGGGGATACTATCTTCCCGCGGACAGTAGGTATTGATCGAATACTTTTTGGATAACGTCGGCTCACACAATTCGCACGTTTTTCCAAGGTCGCGGCAATTACTCAGGTATCCCGGCACGAACAATTTCTTCAGAGCGTTGTTCGTCTGCCGGATTGCTCTTATACCGTTTCTCGTATTCCCAACGGGGTAGGGATCATCGAGATCGTGATTGCCCCGATACCTCTCAAACCTTTGCGTGTGAGAAACTGCCGACGATTTCGTTTCCTAATCCAATTTCGTCGGAATCTCCAACCGTTTTCTACCGATTCTCGCGTTATATCACTGTTTCGTGAATTCATGCTTTTGGCACAGCGAGTGGCAAATTATCGATTTACCACAGAGAATCTTCCAATCTTACATAAGTGAGCACAGCGAGTACAGTGAGCGCGATAGCGAAAAAAAGGCAATCTTTCGCCGGTCACACGTAACAAGATATTCGGAGGTAGTCCGCATAACGGATTGTGGGTCATAAATTACGTGATGTATACCGGTTACAACCTTGTCAGATGTAACCTTGCGCGTCTTCACGTACCGCATACGTAACTTCCTTACGTAACGCAATTCGTCGCGCGAATCGCCTATCATTTTACTCGCGGACTTTTCCTCTCGCGGTTATCCCATTAAAATTAATTGTTTTCCTTTTAAAATCACTGTGTGTGATAATTGAAACACGCGAGACGAGATAACATGGCGGGGGCCTTCTATAGATCGTGTTGAACTCCCGCGATTATCCGGCATCTACAAAGCGTCCGTAGTGGTCCTGGATCTCGCGTTAAGGACAGGATCTCCTGCTCGGTACGCTAGACACGTTCTGTTTATGCATCTAGGGCCGTAATCTCGATAACAGTTCAGACACTTACATTAGTCTCGCCGGGTTCGCACAGTCGCGTAACTGTATTATTTTGTTCATTTGAATTTCCGATTTCGCATGATATGAATTTTTAACATCCTTATCACAATAAGAATGTTATATTTTAATTGACATGAGTATAATTATAAGCTTAATCCTAGAACTGCACATATGAATTTATGACAGTCAGTGAAAATTTCAAGTTTAATATTTTTCTTAGGAACTTACAGTTTCCAAATTGACAATACTAAAACAAGTCACAAGTTGTAAAAACAAGTTACAATAAGTTTGGAAAGTAATACTCACAATTACAGTCAAAGATTTCTTTAGATCTTTTCGATATTCTAGAATTCAGTTAAATGAGTGTTTGGCATTCTGCTGGAATAAAAATTAAAAAGTATGCATTTTTATTTATAAAAACATTTGACTGGGTCTGAGAAACTCAGTGTATAGTTTGCGTATGATCCTGAGATTAATTACCAAGTTTCTATTTTGCTCTCCATCATAGACACGTTTTTCTTCATCTTTTAACCCTTTGTCTTCTTAATTATATTCAGATAACGGACAGAGTACAAATATAATTCACAATCTACGTCTTGTTGGAATTAAAGCCCGTTATGTATCAGCTCATGATTGATTACGAATTGCGGCATTAAATGATTAATTGCGTGGAAAGTAACGGACACGTTTTATTAAAATCTTTCTAATTACACCTGGCAAACGCGCCGTGGTCGCGACCATTATCTTGAATTATATTACGCGACGGTGTGACGAATAATTGCCGCGATTATCCCGCCGGGAGAAAGACCGAACGTCGCGCCTGTAACCTCCGGCTTAACGGAAAACGACGGTTCTTGGCACCGGAAGGGTGCACTTACGTACATGTTTACGCTCGGTTCGCCCGGTGCATCCTTCGTGGAAACTATACTTATGCGTACACTAACGTGCGCGACGCGTGCATCTCTTCTTCGAACGTTACTCGGAAGAGATCATCAAACGGAAGTGCAGACGCGCCTTAAGCACACGTACCTATAAAACGCACGCAATGCAAACGGTGGTGCGGTAAAAGAAATCGCTTTTTCGCAAAAGAAGTATCTCTTTATTACGTCCACGGCGATAAACGATGATATAATAAACGCGTTATATAACATAGGAGTTATAGTGTTTCCGCGTAGGAGAGGCTCCGCAGGAACGCCGGTGTCACTTCCGGTTGCTAGCGGGACTGCGATGCGGACGATGCGGACGCGAAACGCGTGCAATATGACAGTTATAAGATGGAGACGCGTATCGCGATTCTAACGGAATACACCGACCGATCGTTAGAGCCGGTGCACACCTGCATAATTCGTCCTGTCTAATTGCCGGTCGCCGATCAGAAACTACCGCTATTCACGATTTTCAAGAGCGAAACTGCTGCCTCGCGATATTACTGAACGATATAATTTCCTTCTCCCGCAAATGAGTTTTGCACGAAGTTCAAATAACAGACGGACGATTAAATTAATTAAAAGGAAAATACGAGACAGCAGTAATTAATTAATTATAAAAAGAATCAAGAGAAGAGCTCGTGTTTCAAAACAATTGTAGAAAGTTCAAAGGCCAATAAACGATCAGCAATCGTGAGATGTTAAATAAAAAACAAACCTCCCTATTTTTTTAAGAGATATTAAACTATTTTTGTTTTTAGATTTAACATCTCTTGTTTATTAGCCTTTGAACTTTCTACATTAGCGATAATTAAATTACAACTGAAGCTAGATGATGAAGTCGGTTTTATATATTTGACAGTCGGACGAAAGATGCAATTCTCCCGTAACGCAGCGGCGAATTAGAAAGTCGGACTGATCATCGGATGAATACGTTATGAAACTTGACGCTAATGCTAATATCTTCGCGATCTGAGGCGAGCCGGAGGATTTCAGCGGAATTTCGTAAAGATACATCCGGCGATCTCCGCCGAAAATCTTAACGAGCGTTACGACCTAGGTGTTTTACGTGGATGCTCGCTCACCGGGGTGCTTCCTCTCCGGATGCTCTCCGGAGCCGCCGCGCCGGCCGAAACCTTCCTTCGATTTCGCCACGAGAGTTCCTCGCGAGCGAGATGACTCGACAATTATGCAAATTAATCGCCGTTGATTTTTTGGATCGTTAACCCCGTTTCGCTGGACGGTCTCTCGCAATCGCGTCGCTAATCGTCCGTCCGAAAGTTTGCATCGCGAATCGTCTTGTCTCTATAGGATTGGATCGATTATCCGCGAAAGATCCTGCCGAGTTTACGACGCGGGTAATTACCGATTTCGACGAAAACGTAATGCTGCAGTTTCTACTATGTTATTCTTAATTGAGGAAGAGAAAAATTCCATAATCTTCCCGTCTCGCGCATGTGTGCACGCTGTAATAAAATCCGAATGGTCTATTATTCGCGCAATTTTCTCGCGCGTTTTCCGAAGAATCGCGTGCGCGATTTGCCGCGTGGCATTCCCCCGCGCGTAGTCGGCGAAGCGAGTTCGACGACAGGAAGCACGACGTCGCCCTGGCGTTCGGGTTGTGTTCCCGATATCTTATGCCACTCGTGTCCATCACACGGCGCATTAAAATCTCACGCACGAAAGGCACACCGGGGTTCTTGCATAACTGTGCGTGTCTGTACTGCGGCTCTCGCGGTTTACTCGGCGTTTCACCGTTCTTACGATCGGTTTCGCTAATTCCTCAATATATCAGCGTACATATATTACCCGTTCTTTACGACGTGAATAAGCTCTGTAATTCTCGGTTCCGTTAAGAAGCCCCATCCGTGTTGAATCTTACACGTACCTATTGTGCGTAATATCTTATTAAAGGTACTTTCATTATGCATTTCGCTTCGTATTTACATCACTAATTGTTATCCGTAATTAATTTTTTTGTTTTTCGAATCGTCTGAGGAGATTTAATTGGTGTAGATTGCAGCCGGTGGAACACAATGTAATTCGCAACGGCATTTACGGAAGATTGCTGTTAATTTTCTCTTATACATTTAAGCATCGTGAATTATGCGGCGTGTTCGCGCAGCGCGATTCAGATTAATTATACCGTAACCGCGGAGGTCGCTGAACCGCGAAAGAATTTAGAAAAGTATCGCGCTTTGCCAAAGGCACGGTCAGCCGAAGCGGATTTTTCACGCGCGAATCCGTGACACCAACGTATATAAAGAGGCGGTTACATTGTTGTGTAACTCATACGTATGTACAACGCACGCTTTGTCTTCATTCTTTATCTTGAAGGATCTAAGCGAGATCCAGTTAGGATATACGACTCGTTCCGCGCGAATGTGATTACGAAATACAGACGCTATTACGTCCGTTAATTCGTCTATTAAAAAAAAAACTGCATCCGCAGGACCGCAGAATTTATTATAATTGCATTTGCAGTTCTGCAGTTTTATTCGTGCACTTGGTGCTCGAAAGAAAAATCGCGACCACACAGAAAAGAAAAGAAGTGTTAAATCAAGACTTATGTGCTCGTATATATACGCAACAATCTGTAATCTTGAAATGAGACTATATGGCGTTAAAAGAAAACGAGATTATATTGCGTAAAGAAAACTTGCTTGAATAAAAGTCATTTATATATAGTTCAACCAAGAAAAAAAAGTTTGAATAAAAAGTTGAAATTCTTGTAAGAAGATTTATAGATTGTTGCGTACATACGAGTATAAGTGTTGATTTGACGCTTCTTTTCTTTCTGTGCAGACGTAATCGTGGGTAATCGAGGCGACTTTCAATTTACATCATCGTCGCTTTGTTAGGCTATTACTTGGAGGGCTATTACTCCGTATGGACGAAATGTAGAAGGGAACGTGCAAACGTCACGTGGCAGTCATTTCGTAACGATAACACGTTGCGCGTGCAGTCTCTATCCTCGACTCGATACTATCCGGTAATATAGTTCTCGTCGCTGGAACTGACACTGCGGCGCCGCTCTCTCATTGCGTCTCCGCAATCAGGGCGATCTCGCGGCAGGCAATTCTCGCTCAGAAGCGCGTAAGATGAAGAATTTCAACAGGATGGAAAAAAAGAACGCAGCGGGAAACGCGCGAAGGCGCGTTCCAACGCCGGAAGTCGCGTAGCGAGCGAGGCTCGCGTGTCGTTTGCAAATTGCGGGGGGAACGTCTTCTTCAGCGCGGCTTTGTTACGCCCTTCGGGAACCCGGCTGATTGTGAGTCAGAGGCGAGAGAAGAAAAGAATACCGCGCCCGTGTGTGAAAGCCCGAGTGACGTGTTATACACGTGATGTGCGCGCGCGCGCGCGGCGGGGAGGAGAGGCACACACGTCACACGGCCGTCGCGAGAGAAAGGAAAACCGAATAAAGGCGACGCGAGCGGGAAGGACTCGTTAAGCATTTTTACTTTATCTCGCGTCGACGAAATTCGGCGTACGTTTTCCGAGCGAATCGCGTTTTCAAGTCGTCCGGCACGAGAAGAGACGTCTTAAAGGTCAAGTACCTTCGACTTCCGGCCCGGCTTGGACCACGCGGCGCGACGGCGCGTCATTCCGCTCGAGAGTAATGGCAGCGCGCGAGATGTCGTGACGGAACCGCGTCATTAGGTGGTATTCTTAGGTATCTATTGTGAAATTGATTCTAGATGATGATACCGGATAATCGCAGCCTTAATGATATAATGATAGATTTGCGAGAGATATTTTTGCGGTCATATACGATTATCCTTAGCTTAAAGCTAACGCATCTTTTTGCGAGAATATCTCGCGCATTCGTAACATCCAACAAGAATAATATTAACGAACATGTCATTTATGCATTTAATTGAAGTAGGAAGATGAAACTATTTAACCATTTAACTAAGAGATAAGCATTATTTGCCAATATCGTTTAATCTCATGAAATTCGAGTTGCGACAATGGCTTTTATTCCCAAAAAATTGCGAATTCTCTGCAATTGTGCGGTGAAATGTGAAGAAGCTCGGGTTTCTTTCTTCCCTTCTTCGTCGAACCCGTTATACGTCGAAAAGCCAAAATAAATCGCGTGGAAGCGTGAACGTGGCCGGTCGTCGACCTCGCGGATTCCGGGATTCTCTCTCGACGGGTCCCACCTCGATATTTTCAACGGTGATCGGGGCCCAACGTTTGCGAGGAGCGGCGAGCGGCGGCATTTAGCTTTTCGCGTGCCGTTAATTGCTTCCCATTGCGATCGGGCGTCGTTCCTCAATTCAGTGACGAGGGAGGACACCTCAATAGCGTCAGGGAAACGTTCGTCAAATGTGACTTTTAAGAATTGGGACTTCCGTAATTATCCTCCTTGCCCAAGACGTGGACGCGAGAGAGGGACAGATGAGAGAAAGTAAAAAGTGAATATAAATAACGTACTTTCTCAATATAACAGCTTTCATATCGTTGCGTTTGATATTTATATTTAAACACCTCTTATTATGCTTCTTCGTAATTGTTGAGAAAAATTTACTTTGAAATTAGTAGTAACTTGAAAAAAAACATGGTAGAACATAACTTATGGAATATAATGCGTTTAAAGTTCAAATATAAAGAACCGCACTCGCGTACGGTACAGATGACAGAGGGACATTTCGGATTACTCTAGCGGAAAGTATCTTCTTTCGCGGAAGCAATCATTGGTAACTTCGTCGCGATACTTCCATCACGGATAATGGCTGGATAAGACATTTTGCGACAAGAGCAGGAAGAGAGCGCCGGGTATACCCGACGTGACTGCCTACAAAGTCAGCGAGTCAAGTTCACAACTCTCTCATCATTGTCTCCCCGCGGGCTGATAATGATAATCCGCCGATGATTATTGTCATTACGACTCGCGCTCGGGATGAGGCATATGAGGCATGCGAGCATCCCAATTTACTCACGCGGGTGCCCAGGCCGCGCCGCGCTTCCCGCCTCGTCGCCTCGAGGTGGCTCTAATGAATTTTCTGGAGCGATAATCCGCGGCCTCATTAGACGCGATGAATGTGCACGAGCGCCGTTTTAATCGCCCGCTGGTAATGGGCAGATTTGGTCGATTATGTTCCCCCGTCGCACTAACGAGAGGACGATTTTTCCGCGCGTAAATGAAATGTAATACGCGAAATAAATCAGACGTGTGTTTCGTTACGCCACAATGTAGTAACGATGTACGAGCCGTCGAGTTGTTGTTAATTATAATCATACATTTCGCTACGTGTTTAATTTTCATCGCTCATCAAAAATACCACGCGTGTCTGACTCTACAATCTCGCTCTGCATTGCCGCGGTAATACATTTAATTGAAGTTCTCGTCGTTGATCGTAATGCGATCGCGCGAAGTTGATGAATACGGAATTGCAACGCCAAGCGGCCGCCGCATGATTTCACGCTACAGAAGCAATCCTTACGCGTTTCGGTGCGTGAATCGCATTTTTATTGCTTAATTAGTCGCAAGCCAACGGCCACAAACAAGTTTCCATCGATATCGTGGAATTTCGCCACGGAAAATCGATTGACCGAAGAGAACGATTCGCTTTTCAGGCACTTTCGATTCGAATTATGTAAACTGTCGAAAATATCGTGAAAGCTGCATTTGCGGTTCTGCATTTATGTTTGAAAAAGTATTTCAAGAATATTGCTATAATAGAACTAAATAATCAGAAATTTTCACGTGAATGCGTGCATTAAATCACAATTAAATTATAATTTTCCAAAATATACAAGACGTTTCGCGTAATGTAAGTTTTCGCAATTGTTACCGAGATCGATGATTCGCGATATCCAGGGGAAGAGATCTGCGAGGATAATCGACAGTTCGCGTAAGGTCGACGAGGTCCGGCTTGTTCCTCGCGAAAAACGATTAAACGGAAAGCGATAGCTCTCGTACATACGCGTTGCTGCCGTCCGTCCGTCCGTCCATCCGTCCGACTGTAAAGATCGCGCGATCGGCAGAAGTTTTGCTCTTTTTCGCGTTTTATGATTCCCATAAAGTGCGAAATTGCGCGGCGCGCTCGCTTTCGTCTCGAATAATAATCGTTGCCCGCTGCACCGATCAAAGAATCTTCTCATCTTCCGATTTCGTTTTCCTTTGCGGACCGCGTATATACGCCTCGAGAGGCACTCTTGACGGCTACGGCGGGCCTATTTGTGCCGTTAAACCGGGAAGCAATCTCGTGGCGGAAATTTTAGTAAAAATCGTAAAAAAGCTCGTCGGACTCCACGTAATTGGACCCGCTTCGCGCAACAGAGCATCTGGCGTTGTTCGATTCGCGAGTTATCTTGAAATCGAGAGCGATTCGTAACAGGTGAACTGGGGTTATTAAACCCCGAGCTATTAACTGAGATTCGTCCGACGTGTCAGGCGTAAATAACGATAAATTACCGTACGCCGAGTACAATGCCCGGGCGATACGGATATACGGGGGATCGTTCGATGGGTGTATTCGATTCGTATCGCCGCGCGTCGTTGCTCATTCAAGTATATCTGGCGCGTACGAATATGGCACACGGATATCGAATTAATTAATCACGTGAGGTAATCACCGTTACGCTATTGACGCCTGGGAAATCGACACGATGTTCGAAGACGCCGATGTTAATTTAACATTTACAGTCTAAATTCGATTTTAGATATTAAATGCGATGATAAGATCCATCACTATATAGTTCAGACTTGTAATTTAGATTTATTAGTTTAATTTACTAGGATTTTACGGTTCGAATTCATAATTCGCTAACGTAATGTGCATATCTAATGCATACATATTCATATATGCATCTATATATTAATTATATTAATATCTAAAATATTTGTCGATCTTAATTTTTCAGCGACCGCGGCGATAGCGAGCACCGTGCAGATCGAGTGCGCGAGCGAGTCGATAATCGTTCACATCTCGACGGAGGGCAACACGGACTTCCACGGTCTGGTCTATCCGCGCGGCTTGTCGAAAAACAGTTCCTGTCTGCAGGAGTACAGAAGTCAGCCCGCTCCGATCACCTACAATCTGCCGCTCAGGTCCTGCAACACCATGCCCACCGAACTGGTGAGTTTTTTTTCCCTATAATCGAATCTATATTTGCCTCTACATCGTCAGAGATACTCCGTGTCTGTATGCGTGTGGTGCATGTGCGCGTATATTTCTTCAACGCATTCCAATTTCTTCAGATTTATCCTTAAGTTAGCCTTTAAGTTACCTTTTAGCTTTTCTAATTACTGATATCCTCCCGTTTATGGTATATACGTGCCGATCGACTGCGGCGTAAATTATCGTGTGCGAGCCAATTAGATTATTACCCATTATCTTAACAAGCGCCATGGAATTATCGCGCAGGAGGAGAGGCAACCATTATAACGTTGCATCACCCGTCCGCACCTTCGACCGATCGTTTTAATTCGGTTTATCGCCTTCTCCACCCGTTTAAGTGCCTCGCAGCAATTTCCCGGTATCGGTAGCGGTAATTACCCTAAGATTCCTGCTTTATGACAGACACGGATCGAAATTATCCGAAAGGCATGATTAGAGGGTTTGATTAGAGGTGGAAGTGGAGGCGATATCCGTAATCTTCGACTTGTGACGCAAGCCTCATTCGTTCTGTTTCCCCACTCATTCCGACACTCCTAACTAGGAACTAGACTTATCGCGCCCATTGTGACGCGGCATCACGATATTTCGGATCGGGATTAAAATCGCACTTGTTACGTACACTGAAAGTAAACTATAGAAAATTGCATAAGTTTAAAATTACATTTTATACACTATTTTTATAATGTATCGTGTGATGAAATCTCGTAATCTTTAATCTCTTGATGAAGGAAAATTAGAATATAATAAAAGATTCACTTTAAAATCTGTTTGTTAGAAATTCAACGACATTTCTTACATTAAAAGATGTATAAATATGTATGTATATAAGCAATAGATTCGTGACTTTCAGTAAATTGTAGACGATGACTCATAACATCACGATGGATCAGCAATTTAAAAGACCTTAGAATTAAACATTGTTATTTGTCGAAGTATAATTGTAAAGAGAAAAGGGTTGAAAGTCGTATATACAAGAAAATAAAAATTTATATATAAAAATTAACGATGAATTAGCTATGGATGACTATTCGAATTAGCTAATACAATTGTTGCTGCTAATATTGCGTGATAAAAATTAAGTAGATAAATAAAAACATTCGTTATAAAGATGTTGACGAATATCTCGAGGAAGGAAATCCTGTACGTAGATAGACGGTCCCGTGTAACAAGCGCGATATTATCGCAACAGTCACGCGAATAAGCGCTATTAACATGCCTAATGTTATCGCAACTATTGTTATTACGTCATTATGTCATTATTATTATTATCACAGCTACAATGTATACTCCGAGAAGGGAAGAAACATGGTTATTTGCGATCGAATATCTCGACACGTATATCGCGGTCGCTGCAACGATCGCGATCGTCCGTACGCGTTCGTCGGCGATGAGAAAAAAAGAAGAAAGGAAATATTGAGACGTGAATACACGCGCGAGTACACGCTCGAAGAAACGAGGCGCATCAGTATTGGCCGGGGGGATAAGCAAAGTGGTGGACGGAAATACGGTGGCGATGGTGTGATGATGATGGTGGTGGTGGTGGTGGTGGTGTTGGTGGAGTAGAGGACACGTTCGTGTAACGAGGGAATCGTGTGTCGAGGCGAGAGATCGTTTCCTCGCCATACCATAACTGGACCGTTATGTGACCGGACTTACGGCCTTCTTCTTGGGAGCGTTACGAGAGATATACAGGGTGTACCGGAATCAGAACGGGTGCTTTCAATCGCAACTCCAGCTAATTAGGCGGCTGTTTTGCTTGACGGCGAGCGTCAGGAAACGCCATCATGTATTTTCGATTATTTGCACCACAAGATATTTATGTAAGATCATTATATTATCTGCAATGTTTCGTATATCTTTGTAATTAGGCTCTAAATGATGATTCTGGCTTAAAACACATTTGAAATTATCCGAAATATTTTCTATAATTTGTTTTTTTCTCTCTTCTTAAACTTCATTTGCCAGAAGCAAATGCATTAAAGGTTTTTGTTGAGGAAAAATTATTTCCAAATTAGACAAGATTAAATCGATGTTCACTGATTTTAACATACCCTATACGCGCAATATGCGCGATTGAGTTCTATGTTATGCCTTATGTCAGCGCGCATGCAAAATCGTTTGTGTCTGTAACGGGCCGGTGCTCGATTCTTTATTTCCTTTACCTATAATAAACATTTAAAAATACGCGGCTTGACTTTACAATCTAATCATCGCGGCTTGTAAGTCCAACGCCGAGATGATTACGATATTACTGCGTAAATAAATTCACGTCCATTTCTTATTCATTCTCCCGGATCAAGATTAGAAACTGCATCCTAATAATATCTCGGGGACAAGTAATTAAAGTGTAGTCTCAAAATTTATCTCCTAATTTATACCTCTCATAAATGTATTCCCGCGAGACGTGAACGATTGCACTGGCTTAGGCATCGCGGTGTGACTTCGTTAGTTTAGAATAATTGTCTACGCCCTCCGGGTTGATATAATGGAGCAGCAAACATCTCGCGTGACGCAGAGACATGTGCTGGATTTTTAATCGTCGGCTTCCCCGCGAGCCCTCGCATAAATACACACAAACAGTATGTGTCGAACGTTTCGCGGACTTCTTGTGCAAGGACAGCTGTAATCGCCGGGTGTGTATGTAAAATGCGCGGCTGTGAATCACATTCGGCGTCTGACGCGACTAACGCGATATCTTCGGCAGAGAAGAAACGAGAGACGACTCGCAGCTGTCGTCCCTTACTCCTTTTCTGCAACGCAGATGCGAGGCACGCCGGAGTCGCTGACTTCTTAACGAATCGCTCTCGCTCTCCTTCGATCGGGCCGATAATGACGCCGAGCCGATCCCGAGGCGATGCGGAACCGCCTCGGTATCCTCTTTGGCGTATCGATAATTAGAAACGATCAGCGGCCGCGATAATCATGGTGACGATAACGTGCTTTTCATGCCGTGAACTCAATCAAGGATGCTGGAACTTAGAAATAGTAGAATAGAATAATGATATTTTTAACGTTTATTATAGCGTTGCTGAACCAAGTACGGCCGGAATGAATAAATAAATACGATAAGCATATACGATACGCGTGTGTGTCATGTTACATTAACAGGTCAATTTTGGCACAATTTTCTGATTTTAACACTTTTCTTTGAAAAACATTTTTAACATTTATAAAATTATGAAATTATGTTGAACAACACTATTATTCACCTAAAGAGCCTAATTACGAAGATATACGAAAAATTGCAGACAATAATGATCTTACATAAATCGTAATCGAGAAATATGTATATTTAATCGTCTGTACTCCTCGCTAAACTAATAACTAAAGTACACTGCGATTGAAACAGCATTCTTGCGGGTCTCTGTATCTCAACGAATTATTTGTTACGACGGATTGGCGCGGGCCGTCTGTATTAGCGGCAGATTGCATTATTCATTACTTTAACGAATTGAATTCACCGGACTCGCATTTGTCGTTGCATTCGTACCCGAACGTGAATCGCGCGATGCGCGGCGTCGAGAATTAGCTTTGGTGCAAGCGCACCTGAGCGTGCATTCGACAATTTTATTTTACCAACATACAATACGTCCCGCGTCACCCGCAGTCACCTCGGAAGGGCGAAGGTGCGACGACGACGATGACGACGGATTCCCGACGGGGGGAGGATACTGGTTTCCCTCTCCCCGGCGTCTAATGGCAGCAACACCTACCGCCGACACCGAGAGGCTGCATAATTTAAGGGCTGGCACGCCGAAGGGAACAATAATTCGCGGCCGGTACGACGCGGCCGCTCGCTCATAAGACGAGGTCGGATAAGGTGAGGGGGAGTCTTTGACCTCCGCGTATACGAGCGGTTCCCGGTGATTCTCGACGGATCTTTCACCCGGTGTGGGCGTCGCGAACGCGTACCATCGTGGGCAGTCGCGCCGTGGTACACGCGTCGTTCGTTTTCGCACGTGTGCGTTAAATCGACGTCATACAACTTCGGCGTTCTCGCACAAACTTGCTATGTTTGGACAAAAAAGCGCGAATGCAACGTTAAAGTACAATATTAGTTTTTACAATGCACTCGCGATTTTAATCTCAGACGGAATATCAGAATATCTTTTTGAAGTCGATTTTTCCTTGGCGAGAATGTCCGAAAATCTTCATCTTTTTGCAATTTTCCAATTTTTTCATGTATCCTTATTTTCGAATTAAAATTATGTTAAAGTAAAATACTACTTGATGTCTACTTGAAAGCAGATAAACAGTATAATTTTATTGTTTATCATTGGTTCGTTTAATGCTCCTCTTAGTTCGCAAGAATTTCTTCTTTTCTAGTCATTCATGACTCGAAAATAATCAATGTCTTGTTATTTTAAATGAAAACAAATCAACTTCAATTAGAGAAGCTGTCACTAAAATAGAAAACTAATAACAATTTTTGCAAGTATAACTTGAATGTCCGAAATCAGGTGCGGTTTATTTCCCTTCTTTGCGCAAGTAAGATGAGCTCCAGCAAAATGGTACACCCGAGAAGAGGCGGGCTATTATGGCGATCAAGCGTGATCCTTACGTAATTGTCTTCAAGTGCACATTCTCATGTACATATACACGTGATTCGATGTCTTCTTACGCAATAAAGGACTCCTCGCACAGAAAACCTACGAGCGAGTCATGCTATCAAATTCTTCCACGTACAAAATTCGATTATCATTATTGTCCGATAAATCCATCCACCCGAGGAATCCCGATTATAAAAAATTCTTGGATTAATACGCAGGAAGAAATTACAGACGCTTTCTTCAAATCTGCATTATCGCATATCAATTTATTCGTCTAGCTCTCACGAGACCTCCCGAGACTCTCTTCATAAATAATTTTGCGTTGGAGGCTGGCAATAAAATCCGCGAGGATTGAGATGTAAAATCGCCTTCTTATGAATTTTACGAGGCTTTACGTTTTTTTTCCTTCTCCATTTGCAAATTTACTATCGACTATGAGGACTTGGGTTGAACATCGAGTGGGCCGGTTTGCTATCTTAAAGGCAATGACGTGAGCTTTGCCCACGCCAGTATCGTAAAAGTAAAAGTCTGTGGCCGGGGGGGGGGGGGGGGCTTAATTTGTATCCTTGAGTGCATATTGGCATTTATATAAATTCTCATAGCTTTTTCCCGAAGTTCCGCGAAACAGGTTCATCATTAAGATATATGCCGCAAATATATGTAAAACATATGCGAATATATATTTTTGCTTTAATCGGCACAGGACGAGAAATAACTACATAAAAACATTACAACTATATATGGCTATGTAATGCAAAATAACAGTTGAAAAAAGTTGAATTTGTTATTAACCGAGACACAGATATTAATGTGAAGCAAAGTTTCTTATAATTTTAATGTGGTCGGCGAGAAATTTCGCCTCGCTTTTTAGCCGAGGGTAATCGTGTGAAATTTCGCTGAGAGGGAGCCTCGTCTCTCTCTCTCTCTCTCTCTCTCTCTCTCTCTCTCTCTCTCTCTCTCTCTCTCTCTCTCTCTCTCTCTCTCTCTCTCTCTCTCTCTCTCTCTCTCTCTCTCTCTCTCTCTCTCTCTCTCTCTCTCTCTCGCCAGAAATGGCTACGCGAGATTTAAATGGTCAGTCTGTCGAAATCGCAAACTTTCTCTCGGTTCTCAAAAAGGTGGACCACCTGTAGGTAGACTCGTTATTATATAATTTGATTTTTTCGAGCCTCCTTTCTCTACTTCTCGCCCGTTTTTTTTCTCCGAAATATATTGAGTATATCCTTGATTTTTACGGGCTGTTTGTTTTTCTTCGCTCAAGTTCTGTTTAATAGCTTTCGCCTTAAGAGGATTCGTATCACGGCCGATGATCTTTACGCACGTAAAATCAGCTCGGTAACTCTCTTCTAACCAAAGAGGATACCAAATCGCGGGGGAAAAATTCGCCGGAGGTAGTCAGACCAGTTCGACAATGCGTACAACGCATTCGCCGTTTATGCACCGCCTACCTGCGGCGCGCGCGTTTATTTTACCCGGACTTTATGCGCTTAATTTATCTGCTGACGTTCCGTTAGAAAATCCACCGACTAATTTATAACGCACAGACAAACTTCAACTTAACGAATGACGTTAATTTAAGGCATGTCGTTAACAAGAAGAAACGTCCACAAGATATACACACTCGTACGGCCGGAACGAATTCGATTATTTAAAGACTTTGTCTCGTTTATCTTGGCAAACGTAAAAATACTTAAATACATACGCTTAAAAAAAATACTCTCGCCTGTCATTTTCGTAATTATTTGCTGAGTGCAACATAATTATATAAAAAAGTTATGACTATGTGGTTAAAAGATCTTAAGTTCGTTATTACTCTGGAATTACTAATAATTGAGCTATTAATATTTAGAGAACAGAGGTGTGTTAGATATAATTGCACGCGAATAATGCAGGAATGCTTGATGCAATAATATGCAGCACCTTGCAATGTTAATCGCGCGATGCGCAGTGCCGGCTAAACGATAAATCGCATAAATTTTTCATCAGCGACATCGGTCGTCCGTAAAGAAGAGATATGAAAAGAGATTATGTCATCTTAATAACGGTGTCAATAGCGAGCGAACACGGTGCCGCCGTCGCTAAAATTAATCGGGATTAATAGTTACGGTGGCTCTTAATTGACCGTTTAATAGCCCCGGTAAATTTATTCCACGGACCCATGTAACCGTCACGTGTGGTCGCAGGCTAATTTTGATGCGATTCAATTATTGCCGCCGTCCCTCGATCCCCGCGAATGATACATCGCCGGGCGGCGTGTATCAGACTCGCGTCGTAAAAATCGTTAACGGAATCGTTGGGCGGCGGAATTATAGGACGGGGAACGGCGAGGATATCGCGGTCGTGCGTGGATATATACGCTAAATCATCATGGTGTGTCGCGTGTTAAGCGCGAATCGCGCGCGAATAAGCTCGCTCGCGGCATAGAGCGTCGCTGGCATCCCGTTCCGAGCGCAGCCTCGGCCGGTGTCCTTGACTACGGCCTTGCAAATGCATCGCGTTGTAGCTGCATACGCGCCGCAGACACGCGCTCGCGAGCGCGCGCGCGCGCGCGCGCGCCCGCGGTAGCCGGCGATTAATCGGACGCGGCCGAGTTTATTGCGATCGCGTAACGATCATCGCGGGCGACGGCCGCTTTCGAAGGGCTTCGCCGGGGAGTACGAGCTTCGCGTGGGTATGATTATCGCGAGTATCGCATTAGGCGTAACGCGTGTAACGACCTGGCGGTCTCCGCGGCGCGCGGCGCGGCGCGGCGCGGCGCGGCGTGGCGTTTAGCTTTCGCCCGATGGCGTCGAGAGCGCCGTTCTCACTCTCTCTTACCTCTCGTTCTCGTGTATCTTCACCCATAAAATCGCGATCTCGTTTCTCGACGGAAAGCCGCGCGCCACGGTTTCCCAGAAGTTTCGCGGAACGCGTTGCCCAACATCGAGATAACGATTTTCATTTCCATTTTCCCGCTCTCCCAGCCACCTAAGGGGCGTTTCTTTACTGCGTTTTTCCCACCCGGATGCACTTGCTTGAGAACGCCCGTCGATTCACGTTTCACCGATCGATGTCATTATTCAAATTAATACGATGTCGCGGACCCGAGACTGTTAGAGAGATAAGAGAGGAATTTTCTAAGTATAAGTTCTTTAAGCAAAAAGTAGCTGATTGTATAAAAAAGATAAGTGGATGACATGCGTCTACACGTAAAGAGCTATTCGTTTGATAAATAACCAAGTTTGCCGCGCGCACGCACACACGTCGTGCAAGTTATTGAATTTAATCTCTACACGTCTCTGCGGGGAAACGTAAACAGTGAGGTATGAACACTATGAACGTTGAATATTCGCTGATGGTCATCCATCCGGTTGGCGTGGCGAGATAATTAAAAAGGCCAATAAGTCTCGTCTGAGGCGTTGTTATTGTTCGACGGGAAGCAGCATCCGTCTCTTGCCGACGGAATCCGCCGGTATATCCCGGCATCGTATCCGTCTACGCAGCAGGCGGCACGTCCTCGCACCACCGCCATTAAGCCGGGGCGAACGGAACGGTGCCCTTGCCCGCGCGCTCGCGCTCGCGCGGGATACAGAAAGGCCGGATAATATCTTCCTAGTAGTGAGGTAACCACCGGTTACAGGCGAACCGCCATTCCTCTCCTCGAGGCCCAATTAAATCGTAAAATCGTAGCCCCGAGGCTTGGAAATTACACGCCGCTTTTACCCCGCTCTCGCTGGTCGCTTCCCTTAGCGACAGCCCTTTTTGCTTGACTTATCGTTTCTAAGGGTTGTATACTCCACTTCACGGGCGGCGCGATCGACGATTAAACTTGAAGACTCGGAAAGTTTCCGCGTTGAATTAATTCGCGTTACATACCGAAGCAGATTTTTCATTAATTCTAGATCGTCCGGGAGACATTAAGTATACGTTCCCGTAACTTGATTGTCCTTGATATCTTGAAGTCTTAAAATAAATCTTGATTTGAGATATTTAAACGAGATTGTGAATATCGTATGGAAACGGAAATTAGATATGGTAATTCCTGGTTAAATGCTTCATAGACGTCCGAACAACGTTCGCTTACAATTTTTCCGACGTACAAAGTACAGACTTTAGACATCGGAGATTACGAACGTGTAAGAGCGCGTGATACTCTGCAAAATGTACAAACAAAGTCTCTCCGAGGATCAACGTCACTTGAAGCATGGGCGGCTATAATTTTGCACCCTTACGCGCCGTATAATCATTGGCGTAAGGAAACGTCGTGAGAAAGGACTCGTTGATGCGCAACGTGGTCATCTCGCGATTACCTTGCCCACATGCCGTCGCGTCGGTGTATCTTTGAAACCTGGGAATTAATGGTCGACTTTCACTTCTTTCGTTTCGCCCGAAACTAATCGATCGCGACTTCTCGTTCCGCCCGTTAAACGTCGCTAAATTTGTTAATGCGCCTATTATTTTTCAGAATCTTACCGTAGATTGGAAAAGTATAGTCAATTACAATAGCTACAATTGGGACGCGATTGCGATAATAAATATAACAACACATAAAGTGCCCATTTAGCGTCAGTATCATATAATTGTACATCAATTCAATAATGGGAAATTACATTTCTAGCCTTGGCAAAATTACGTTTCACAGTTGAACAGTAATCAGTGCGCTGATTTGAAAACTAGTGAACGAAGTGTATGAAAAGAACTCGCGGAAATTATTATTATTAGACACACAAGTCCCGCCCGACGATATTTATCTGCGTGTTATATCGGTCGCTATTTATAATAACATAATATCTCAATAATCTCAATATTAACATAATATTTCTCGCAACGGTAAAGTTAAGTTTTGCTCCCTGATTTCGTAATGATTGTAATTTAACGATTCTATGATTAATGCGTTCCTTCTGCTTTTAACAGTTAGAGACCTCGATGCGTCAAGTGTCACAAGTAGACGCGGACGTAACGGGCATGCAAAAAGTATCCCGATAACGTCGCGTTGCGAGATGCAGAGTAATGACGAGACAACGACCGTCGTGACGGCCACTTTACGTATGATTTATGCGCCCGACAGATTCAGCTAACACAGCTAACACACAGCTAACGGACAGCCCGTGCTTTTTTTCCGTTTTTGATTCCCGTCCGCGGAATAAAATCGGAACGAGCTGTTACATCGAGGTATCTCGGCCCGAAGCAGCCGCGTGCACTCGAATGCGCTGTAACGATTCCCCTCCTCCACCCTCTCTTTTGCGCTTTGGCAAAAAAAGTCGCACGCGGCATTTTAATGCACGCCGGACAACGTTTCTGTCATGGTGCGTTACGGCCTCTAATAGTAACACCGTTACGCCGTCCGTTACGTTTTCACGACGGCACGGGTTCGCCGTACCCGCCGCGCCACGCCGGGAGGAAAAGACCGATTCACTTCACGATGCGTAAGCGATAAATGAAGATTGCGAGGAGTGACGAACGGAGATCCGTATCAGTCGTCGTATAAGTGCCCTCTCATCCTCTCCGGGTGACGATCATTGACGCTCGAGTTTCGCGACGCGACGCAAAATTGCTCGAACGTGACGTTCGGTCCCGATTAGGTTCAGCTTAAAAAAATCCAATTAATTTATTTTAATGCACGTGGACAAGCGGCAAGACGGTAGGAAAGGCTAGCGCGAAAAATGTGAATCAGGCACTTCGTGGGCGTCGTCCGAGATTGAGAATCACTGTTGCATACGTGACGACTGCAAGGTTCTGCGAACCTTGTAAGGGTCGGAGAAGAAGCCGCCCGCTTTCCGCACACGGCGGGTACGTAATGCCGAGAGGCGCTGCGTCCACTACGACAACTCCTCTTTAAACGATCCATTGTTCTGCAGTCTAAGTCGCGAATTTATATGCAGGATTGTAAACTTTCCATTAACCCGATGGAAATTCGACGTACGTCGCTTCGAAACGATTAGATCGACAATTCCAATTAACTTTCACTTATAAATCGACGTGTCGAATGAGCGACAGTGGCTCGAAGCAGCAGGCAAACGTGACATATTTTTATCTTAATTGCTACATAAATCATTGATCCGTGATAATTTAATGATAGAGATTACAATAAATCGTATAATAATAAGGCATCAATTTCTTACAAGTTTTTGAGGGAAAATTTTAGTTAAGGGAAAAGGTAGATGGTCCTTTCTCGATGAGAGCCACTAGCGTGCATAGGCACGCGGTGCTCCTGAGAGTGTATTGGATCAGCGTCCTCTCAACCTCGTTGACCTCTGACTCAGGGCGAGCAGGCACCTCGACTGACTTCTTTTTTTTTTCAAAGCCAGCTGAGGACGGCTGCTCGCAAGGATACACTCGCCCGTAACACCGCGGCGAGACCGGTCTCCTCTTTTACCGAAGAGACTCGGCGCCCCTTTTCTATCCGGCAGCGCTCCAGTGCCATCGATCCTCGTCGCTCCGACGACGGGTCCAGGGAGGGGAGGGGGAGGGGGACAATGCCGGCGCCGAGACCGCGAGCGTCGTGCCGCATTATCCGGAATACCGGACCCCGAGCGTCATTCCGGCGTTTTCTGCTTCTTTTTAAGGCCTTTATCTCTCACCGGACGGCTTGTACGCCTCTCGAGCGAGATCCTCGGAACGAGTCTGTCTCGCTTGACTCGCCCAGAAAATCGAACTTAAATAAGCACTTTATTATTTCGCGTTTATCATCGGGGAAATGTTGGCTAAACGATCGCTTCGGGAAAGAGCGCGTATCGCTGAGTTTACGAGGGTAACTCTACACGATAATATGCCCAAATAAATAGCGTTTATCCCTGAAATCACATGGACGACCCAGGAGAGGTTTTCATTCGCGCGTTAACGTTATCGGATACCCCGGCTCTCCCCGGGAAACGATCCATAGTTGTCGGTGTGATAGACGTTTCCCATAAATCCGCTATACGGATAGCCTATCCGGAAGATCAGAAACCTCGACCCGACCAGCCGCGGTCGAGGTTCAGGGATTAAGTTATACGTCGTGACGTTCATAGATGGGATTTATGCCTGATCTTGGGCGTGCAGGAAGTGCACAGTCAGAACGGGAGAACCGGGGGGACGTTCGAATCACGGCCGGGATCTCTCCCACGATTATTCAATACCGATGCCCGCGCGGACGGGGTTTCCGCGTGGTCTCCCGGTGGGGCATGCCGTAAATAATCGCGGGAACGGCCATTCAATCTCGCGGGCGAATCCCCCGGCGAGGATGTTTTCCGCGTAGAAGAAGGAGCCCGCTACTGGCATTCGCGAGCTCGTAAATGCGAGCTGGGAAAAGCGGGCGCGGCTCGTAAACGCGCGGCATAACTCACGGGTGCCCCCTCGGCTTCTTCTCGAAGAAGCACCACGCGTCGGATGACTCCGACCGGCTCGATCCGCGCGTTTGTTATCCCGAAGAATTCGCTCGCAGCCGCGCCGCGAGCGTCAGAAAGAAATCGCGCGGCGATAGAACGCGGAACGTTTATGGCGATTTTACCGAAGTCTTCCCCCCCGGCAACATGCTGCCTTCGCCGGTTTCCTTATTCGCAGAGTCCTTGCGAGGTTGCGCGCCAATCTTGCGTGGCCCAGAGCGAGGGTCTTTTAGCTTTACATAAATTGTGCTGCACAAAGTGCAGTAGTAAAAAAGGATCTACAAATGATAAATTGCTTTAGATATTTCAAGGAAAATAATGTACAGACTGTCCGCCACTTGCAAAAATTTTTCAAACGTATAGAAAAACTTTAAAAGAAAATTTTTTTGTCAGAAGAAATGTTAAAAAATTTCTGTCGAATTCGTCTCTTCGATTTTATTATTATTTTGAAAATGCTATTTTTTTAATATCAAAGTGCTATTAGTTCTCTAAATAAATCTTACTTAGATTTTTTAATGAATTATGTTTTATTGTAAAGAATATTTTTTCAGTACCTAAATATTTATAGTTTCCTTATTGACCTTACTGTAGCAGATTTTTCTTATTGTATTTTTCTGAAATAAAATAATAAAAATTTTACATAATATATAATGCCATGTCTATTTCTTTTTAATACTTTTCCAAATCTGATCTTAGAAACAAGCTCTTAACATTTTTCACGTATAAGTAAGAGAGAACTAAAAAGTTCAGATTATAACTAGATTTATTTTAATTTGTAAACTTGAATCAAAATGTTGAGAACATTAGAGAATTTTGTTTGTCAAGATTTGAATAGATTTAAGAAGATTATTGAAATCGCAGCGATACGAAATCTGAGGTTGGTGAATGAAACGCTAATAAAAATTGTTTTTGTAATTAAAAGATTTTGCAGATTACACTCCAGCCACTTGTACGTTCCCAAGGCATAAAGCACGATCGCATATAGAATAGCCAGGCGAACGTAGGAAATGAACGTAATTATTTTCACAGGTAAATCTCGTTCTCCGCGTGAGCTCATAAGCAAATCTTATCATCGTGCGCAGGCTCTGTAACAACGTTCGTTGCGGGCGTTGCATTTTTCGCGCAATTATACGAGCCCGCGTGTCTAAACGAAAAGTAGTCGCCGCTTAAATGCCATAAGCGTAGATAACCAAGGTCGTTGGTAACCAATCTCGTAAGCGTACTTTCTTGGACAACGAGAGCAGCGGCCGATGGTCGGGGGCGGGGGGGGGGGAGAGGAGGAGGGACCCCATAAACGCGCTGTCGAGTACGAGACGCGTTGCAAGTGTTTGCCTGCGAATGATTGCCCGCTACACTAAGTTACGAGGAACGTCGAGTGCTCGTTTGACTTCGTTTCGAAAAGAATCGAGTGTTTTTCTTGACCAGCCATAATGTTGGTCGCAGCTGTCGCGTTCCACGATCATTATTCAAGCGTTGGAATAACGGTAATCCGGTCTAATAATATTCATACGAGGACATCGCATAAAGACGTATTAATAATCGTGAGATCATCGACGTTTGCCTGCTAACAGGCAAAACACGTACATCTGTATTTTCATACATATTCATACATATTCATACATATTCATACAAGAATCACGCGTCATTCTGCTGAAAGGACGAGGCTTTAAGAAGATCCTGGAGGCGAATTAAAGAATCATCAAGCCGATCGCGAGATCCAAGCATGAGAAGGAAGGAACGGGGAGACGGACATTTACTCCAAGTATGCCGAACGGAACTGAAGGAGGAGGGGGATAGAATGTGAGAAAGGTGAGCAAAGGACGGAGCGAAATCGCGCGAGAGATATGTCATCTCGGAAAAAGCGGCGAGAAACGGAGAGAAAAGCGACAAGACTCGACAAAGAAGGAGAATAATCATCGCGACGACCACGCTGAAATCATTTCCCCCGAGCTTCTCGCGTCATTAAGCTGTGCGGCTCGCCGGCGCGGCGCGGTATCTCTCCCTTCGCGTTCCCCTTCCTTACTCTTCCTTTTCGTCGTTAACTCGTTTCTTGCCCTGAACTTGAATCCATTTTTTCCCTTCAGCTCCGCTTCCACTTACCTTCCGTGTTCCATGGACCTCCCTTCGAGGGAGGGAAGAAGGAGGAGGAGAAGGTTGTTGCGATGCCACGGTAGCCGTATTTACGCGATGACGAACTGCCCGTGCCTGCTTTGCTGCCTCGTGATAGGAGAAGGCAATTGGAAGTAAGGAGGATCGGGGGATTCAAGGGAATTGTAGTTTCGATGGGTAGCTCAGATAGGATGTTACGAAGTAAGGTATAATTAGATAATTATAACTGCGATAACTCGCCGATCAAGATGATATTTGAGGGAGATACGCTCTCAGTGCTAATAATCTCTTACACGCACCTTTCTCCGATCTCGTATGAAATAATATGTACACTTTTGAAAAAAAAAAGGTAATACCTTTGATAGGTAATTTGATTTACCTATCAAAGCTGTTTTATCAATGATTCCGAGTTTTGACGATCGTTTTTCGTAAGTCCATGAAGCGGCAACGTAGAGATATTCGCCCAGGCGAGCAACCACCATGCAGGTGCACGTCGAGCGTGAAAGCGACAAAAATACATTGCGTGTCGCGGCGACAAGGCCATTCCTCGGAAAGACGTCGGTCATCCAAAAACGTCGATGACGCCGACGTTTCGTTCAGCGTGAAAGCGCGAGCGCGTTGCAAAATCGCGACTTTGTCAGCTTCTCGATGGCAAGAGGCGGCTCGTGTCGAAACGTGGGTAGTTTAGCTTCGCGTGGATTAACCTCGCGGTATCTATAATGCCTTTCGAAGGGGGAAGGGGGCAGCGTGTTCCCCTGTGGAAGATCCGATTTAGGTATTCGCTCGAGGGGAATTTTCGACTGTGGGCGAAACTCGATTTCTTTTCGGCGGGCGAGGCTCGCAAGGACACGCGGGGGAGGGAGGTCGCGATGTCTCGTCGAGTAAAAAGACTACCCACGCGAATACCAGTTTTGGGACGCCTCGCCCACATTGTCGACGGTCTGACTTTCGTTTGAAAATTAGAATTAATTGTTTTCGTTGCTTCTCCACGCGAACATCCCTTCCCGGTTCCCGCCCACGCCTATCGCGGTAACACGATTGTTTAAGATTCATCTGGTTCGTTCTAAACTGCACTTCTTCGATTCCCTTTTAATGACTCTTAAGAGAGTCACATTTTTACTTAACGTCGATACGTGGGGCACGATAAAACGGCTGCCTCATTCCGCGAGCGCGCGCGCGCGCGCAAAACATACATTACGCAAGAAGTTATAAAAGCGTCTCTGCCGACGGACAACGGCCTCGTCATTTTCTTAGCGCGTCCTTACGTCACGACCAGATGTCACATGCACGTCGCGCATTGCGTTCCTACCTCATTGCATTAGCAGTCGTGAGCCACTTTTGGAATTTCATTGACATACTTCGCCAGTATGTAAAGCCAGACGGTTTTGCCAAACCGCGGTGTGGCAGGCAACGCCATACCGATTGCACCAAGGGAGACGCCCGTTTCTCTGCCGCTACGCATTACAATAAATCCCAAATCCCCGTCACGATTGAAAAACGTTGTTCCTTCTTTTGTCCGCAATATTACGCAGAAAAGAGTTTTAACACATGTTATGCTATTGCAGCAAATTTTATTATCTGTTAGGTATACAGAAGGTAGCAAAAAGGGGCTTACCTTTTTTGAAATTAGCTCTATCTCTTAAGGGTTCGATAATTACCAGAGATATGATTCTTTAAATATACTGGAAAATGTCCTTACATAATCGTGAAAGAGTTAAGTTGCGAATATATATATTATATTATTTTTTATTTTATATGCATTATTATAGTTTATATACTGTCTGTTTTTCTTTTTTGTAATAATGTCTTTACGCTTTAAGGGACTTTAGAGTGTCTAATAAATATAACGATTGACAATTCGATTCCCTCTCTTTCTCTCTCTTTTTCTTTCTCTTTCATCGATCATTCACACTTGCTAAACCTGTCGTGCATTTTTTCCGAGTTCTCTCTCTCTCTCTCTCTCTCTCTCTCTCTCTCTCTCTCTCTCTCTTTCCCGGACGGACCGCGCCCGATAATTATACAAGGTAACTAACCGGCCGCACGCGACCGTTAGCTCGTACCGCGATGCCAATGCTGATGCCGATCGTCGGCTTTACCGTGTAATTGACGCCGACGTTAGCAAGTAAGATAATTCCGCGCTGCGTGCCGCGGCGATACATCGGACACGAGCGCACCGTTCTCCCTCGGCGAGGATGAAACGAGAGTCCTCGGCGCCGCGGATTCCGCGATTCCCGGGTTCACGCGGGGCTATTCTCGTCGATGCGCGCATATTTCGAACGGGGAATCCCGAGTCGCCAACGCAAAAAGTCCGAGAAAAGGATCTCCGCGCGGGAATACGCGCGCGGAATATTCGATGAGACCGCGTAACGAGCCCCGTCGATCGCGGCCGATCCGCGGCATTTTTTCACGTTTCGCGCGTTTCCGTCCGCCTTGCCCGAGTCGCTCCGCCCGCCGCGTGACTTCATCTCCTGACGCACCGCTATTTCCGTCGACGTGACTGCCGAGGGAGATTTTTTTCAATTCGATTGGAAACGAATATCTCGAAGCGATTGACCAAATACCTAACAAGTTTTTCCGATTACTTTCTTTCCCAGTGGCTTGGGTCAAGCGTACCTTTGCGGTTCAAACTACTTCTCGCAAAATGAAGATCAAATATTCCCTCCTCAATTTTTATCAACCTGATTTAACGTGAAACAAAAAAAAATCTTTATTACTTAGAAGAATTTACACAGTTAAATATTGAAGGATGAAAATTAAACAAATACCTTAAGTTAAATAACATTGTTATTTTTAACTATCACACGTGTTGAAATTTATTAATTTAACTCCGTTAGTTTTTAGTTAGATTAACATTGTTTTTAGTTACATTAATGACATATTGAGTAGGAGCAGTGGTGACCTATAGGAATGATTAAAAATGACTGAAATTGACACTACAAATTTAACAGCGTATATAGGTCCCAAAAGTATAGTTTGCTGGATAATCGGCGTGAAGGTTACTCGCCCGAGGAAGTATGCGATAGGCCACGTAACGCGTTGTGTGTCGAATCCAACTCGACGTAGGACCGCAAAGGGTTAAAACGATCCCGGACCGCGCGCTCTTCTCACGCGAGAAACGGAGTCGCGCTGTGGGAAAAGTCGCAAGGTCAATCGACGATCAATCCAATCTTCTCGATGACGGACGCGTTACCTGTCGTGAAGGCGAAAATTCCAGGCATCACCCGGGGTTACCGCCGGTGTTCGTACGTCGCTGGCGTGAGAGGAAAGCGGGGGGACGAGCGAGCGAGCGAGCGAGCGGAGCGGCGCGGTGCACCGATGCACGCCGCGGCTGCAGCTGCAGCCGCATTCGGCCGCCACCGCCGCCTGCTGAACTGACCGGCCGTCGAACCCGAGAAATGCTCCGCGAGAGATGTATCGTAATAAGTGCACAAAGTGCCCCGCGGCCAGGGCGAGTCCGGACGGAGGATGCATTTGCATCCATCCTCTGACGGAACTTCTCTTCCGTTCTCTCTGTCTCTTTCTCTTTCTTTCTTTTTCTCTTTCTCTCTCTCTTTCTCTCTCTTAGGCACGAGCAACGTTTTGATAAATAACGCTAAATTCCGCACGCCCGGATTCCGGTCTCTCCCCGAGATAGTAGATCGGGCACCCGCAATAATTTTTCACTCCGCGCTTGCATCGACCGCGAGCGCAGAAAAACCCGTGATTTTCCAATCACGGGGTCCCGTTAGTCGCTCGAGGCACGGGGGAAACGATTCTCCCGGTTCCCGGTCCGCGGACGAGGGACATTAGCGTGCGGCACGATCGTCCCCTCGCGTAAATCATAGGCCGAAAGACAGAAGGCAGAGGAGGCCCCGTTTGCACGCATGCGAACATGCACGCGTCGTGTCTCGGCCTCCACTCCTGTCGGTTGCATCGCGTCGCGCGTCGCGGTTGCGGCACCGGGAAGGAAATTGCCTCGGCTAATAAGAAGTTTAGCGGCTTCCTGGTTTACGTTGGAATTAGCGTTACGGTATACATACATTTTTATTGCGCCCCGACGGGACGTAAATATAAAGCGCGGTGTAACGTATGCACCTTGCGCACGCCATCGGACCGCTGCATCCCATACACTGTTAAATTGGTAGTGTCAAATTATACTCAATTCGAGTCATTTTTTACCATTCCTATGAGTCGCCACTGCTCCCACTCAATATGTCGTTAATTTAACTAAACCAGTAAAGTTAAAATATTGTTTTATGTTAAAATAATAAATTTCGACACACATGATCATTAAAAATAACAAAATGTTATTTAACTTAAGGTACTGATTTAAATTTCATTCTTTAATATTTAACAATGCATATATTTGCGATTAAGCTTAAATTAAAATTTGATTAGGAGAGGAAATGTGTCGATCGAAAAATTTGCAGTGGAAGAGACATCCGATAGTTTCGACAGGTCAATTTGTACTTATCAACAAATAAATTTCGACACACTTGCTGGTTAAAAGTAACAAAATGTTATTTAACTCAAGATATTGGTTTAAATTTCATCCTTTAATATTTAACAATGTAATGCGGACATTTATATGCCGCGCGCGCGCACTTTTCACCCTTTACCTGCGGTAAAGGTGCCGCACAATTTTTCCGCTTCTTACGCCGACCGATCCTTTACCCACGCAAAGATACGGGTGGCTTCGTTAACGCGAGACACTCGTAAAGTCGCTTTAATATCTTCCGCGTTTATAACTTCCGTTTCTAGACGGTATTCCATTCCGTCGTGTACTTCGACGACCTTCGTCCAGCGGCTTCCTGGTTCGCGATCGCGAATTTGGCCAGACGCCAGTCGCCGCTGACGTAATCCTTGTAAGAGGCGCGTCGTACTCTGTTACGAACGTTCTGTTAGCGTATGACCGACGTCATGAGAAATGAACGGAACCATACGGCACGGCGGCGATGCAACGCGGACGGCGGGACTTCGCCGTGACAGTTTACTACGTGCATGAATTATAATTACAATATTTCGCAGCTTCCTGGTCGGCGGAACGGCTGCATGTAGCTCGGCGGCGGCGGATGCAGGCGAGTGAGACGACGTTTTAGCATGCATCTTCCCTCGGGTGCCGTTAGCCCTCTCCTGTTTTGCTCGCCTCTTCCGAGAGGTACCTCGGACGTGTATACAAATGCGTAACGATATATCGTGCCGTTGTGATAAAAAACGCACGGAGGAAAAGGATGTTGCCATCCCGTGCAAACCGTAGCTTGCGCATTCCACGCGAAGACCGTTAAACTTTTTAAACGATTATTTTACACTGCATCGAAATTTGTTTGGTTGAAAAATTTTACCGAATTAAATTTGTTCAAAGAAACATGAAATATTTATTTTTTAAGCGAAGCATAGAGTCTGTGCCATATTAGCTGATGTTTTACTTCGCCAGTAAATGAATAACATTAATGACTTTTTAATTCGACCAAACTGACTATCTTTATTTAATATAATTGTCACTGAAATGTCGTAACAATTATATTAAATAAAGATAGTAAGTTTGGTCCAATTAAAAAATCGCTATTGATGTTTGCAACGAAATGATCTACTTTCGGAGGTTTATCTTCGGCAAATAAAATTAGTATCTTCAACAAATTTTTTAATTATCTATACATATAATAAATAATGATATTCGCTGACAGCGTAAAATATGCCGTGTCAGTTTCTTTTTTCTCTGCGTAACATTTATATTACGATGTACAGAATATAATATTCTATGTGGTAGCGCTTTTGCGTTGGAGGAAGATTCTGAAAACACAGATATACATCTTAGAATGAAGTTGAAATAAATTAGGATCAGCGAGTCAGGCGCTTTCTCAGGATTGCCTCTTTAATCAAATACGCTCGCAACATTACGAAACTATCTCGCATTAAGGCGCTACGGTAAGTATCACGTGCGAGAGACTCGCGAGAGCATTAATAATAATGACGAAAAGGCGGTGCTGATGAGTCGGTTGATGAGCCAATTTGCATGAGCCTCTTAGCTACTGTACCCTCTATTCATGGCCGGAGGGAGGCAGGGAGAAGCGGATACGTCCGTAATGGACGTGCCGCCTCCCTCCCGAGATAGCCTTTAAGCAGATCCACTCTCGCGCAGGTCGAACGATCCCGGCCGCATATAGACAATAATGACCGCTCCGTAAGCAAGTGGTGCGCTCTTTAAAGTACCTAGAAAAATTCACCTTCATGCGGAGAGGAGCCTTTAAAACGGCTGCGACGGCAGCGGCCCGAGAAACTGATGGCGGGACCTCTTCGCGAGCGAGGGGTCACGCGATTTCGCAATCCGCTTAATCGCAGCTCGAAGTAGCCGCTTCGCGGCCCTAATGAAAAGAGGGGGCAGGGGAAAAACCGCTAAAAATACCTCCTATTATCATCGATAGCTCTTGAGCGACGCTAATGACAGCGAGAAGATGATACCCTTCGCCACTCTCGCGAGCTAGGGATAACGACTCATCCGGGACCGTGTGAAAAAAACGCCGGCGATTTCCAGCGTTTTGCGTCGCTCGCGGTGCATCGGAACGACCGTCTCGTGATTTATTTTCCAAAGTATTGAAGTTCGAAACGACAGAGAGGGATCGCCGCCAGGCGCGAGTCAAGTATAGGCGTCAAGTGATACCCGGCATTAGTAATCTTCGCTCTTGCATGCACTCTCGTGCGCATTACACGGCCGTCACGTGTATTACATGCATGCATGCATGCGTGCGTGCATTTGCCCTGCCCCAGATTTTCTCGACTCTTCCGTCTTTTTTTACATAATTTTTCTCGTACACGTTGGGTTCTCCGTTGAGTTCTCGAGGGTTTTGCTTAGCCGCGCCGAAACGAATCTCCGAGATCGATCAAGGATCCCGCGGTCCAGGAAAAATCCCAACGTCTTTTAAGATACGTCGGGAGGTGCGAGATGAATCGCGCCGAAGAGCAAAGGCCGCGACACGCGAAACACCTCACGACGCGACGGTCTGATGAGATCGCTGTTGAGGAACGCTGATTCACGCGCGAAACGTGCGTGCTCATCGATCGTCGATCGTCTGAAAATGGATATGTACATATGGTAATGGATACAGCTCGGAGGGATGTCCATAAATTGCGTACAAAGCATGCATTTGCGCAAAACGTACTTCACCGTGCGTACCGGACCTTTATTACTTAAGGATACTTTGAGTGCGGTCATATTTCGATCCCCGCGAATAAATCACGCGTGTACACGTGCGAGAAAACGTGGAAACGGTCTTTGCGGCGAGGGATAAGGCGCAGTGATCGAAACCACCGCGAGCCAGTGCTAATCAGCGTTATTACATAATATCACAGCTAAAAGTATTTATTAAAACTTTGGAAAAAAATTTTAGGAGAATTTTCCGACTTTTTAGACATTTTTATTTTAATTTCCAGGCAAAATTATAGTATTTTTAGTTACAAATTTTAAATAAATTTAATTATTTGATCCTCTTCTTCTTCTATTCTCATGATTATGGAAAAAAATTGAATGTTAGATTTGAAAAAGTACCGAATAGAAGATTCTTCTAAAATAGACATTGTATAAAATTTTATCTTTTTATATTTAATGCTCTTTCCCAGATTAAAAAATGCTTTTACACGAGAAAAAAGAATCTGTCATAAACACAAAAAAAATCAATTTAAATCAATGCTTAAATATCGAAAAGATTAAAACAAAACTTATCTAAACATGAAAAATTTTCAAGCAAAGTTTATAGCACTTTGATACTAAAAAAAATAGCACTTTTATAATATTATAATAGTATTTTTGTATTTGACTTACAAAATAAAAGCAACTCCTTCGAAGAGAGTTGCGACAAAAATTTCAGTCGATACAATTTTTGGATAATTTCCCGGGCAGAAGAAAATTTTCTGAAAATTTCAGATTTTTTTTCCTAGTAATAAGCATCCTGCGTCATGTATCGAATTAATCGAGAAGTGTCATATATCGGATTAATCGATTAAAAAATAATACTTTTATATTTACAAAATAAAAATAAAATCTTCGAAGAAATAATTTTAACCAAATTTTCTCAAGTCTCGATAAATTTTTCTGATAATTATCCAAATAGAAACGAATTAGACGTCCTGTGTCGTGTGTCGGATTAATCGAGGAGAACCCCGGTGACCTCATCCGCAAGCAATAAGCATCTGATAAACGAGGCAACGACGCGGTAGACACAGTTACTGCATAGCCGACTGACCTTCGTAATAATGATTCTCGCAATTTGGCTTAATCGAAACGCGGTGGAGTTCGTTCAAGGGTCACTGGCCGAGTCGGAATTCCGCGATATCACGACCGTCCCGCGACGTTCGCTGAAAGCAGTTGGAAGCAATACCGCAGTTGAGAAAACAACTAATTTTCTGAGGATGGATGGCGCTCGAGAATATGTACGTTTGAGATGTGTTGGCTATCGAAGTGAACGATCTCGCAACGGGCGCCGTGGTGTACCACACGAGGCAACGCAATTTATCGCGTCTCCGCGGGAGGAGACGAGGATGCACCGGACAGGAATTCAATGTCAAAAATACCGTCTCTCAGCGCTTCCCCGCTCGGGAAGCCGGCATCTCGGACCTTATATATCTTTATCTTATGTACTAGCCAGGAAGAGTGGTCGGGAATGCAGAGATGTAAATGAAATGGAAATCCCTTCTAGCGTGCTGAAATACCTGCGGAAAATCATGATTTGTAGACAACGTAACGACGATCGCGAGAGAGTCCTTCCTGCAGAGAGGATCCCTCCAAGTCCCGTCTTATTATTGCAATCAGAAATTGCAAATAAAGTAAACTTGTTAAATTATGTTGCTTACAAAGAATTTGATACTACGAATTAAAGAAAATGAATTAAAATTAGGAATGTGGCTTGTAGATGTGCAATAATTTGCGACTTAATTGGAAAGAATCTTAGATTAGAAATTGTCATTTCTCGCGATGTCTAGAAAAATAGATCGGAAATTACGAAAGGCAAACCAAAATTGAAACAATTTAATTAACTTATCAGCCTATTATTCTGGCGAAGTAAAAAATATTTTTACACACAGTATAAGACTTGAAAGAGACAGCCCAAAGAAACGAGCTATCTTTTACCAGCGAGAAAACATGAAAACGTGAACTTGAAGTATACTCGACGACCGGGATGACGAAGTGTAAGACCGAAGTGGTTGGTCTTCCTTTTGCCAGCCCGTATCGCGTGGCAGTGTCTTGCTATTGATGGCATGCGGCAGGAAAAAGGACCGGTCGGGATTGTGACTGGAGACACTGGGATCCGCCTCGCGCGCGCGATATCCCCCTCTTTCCCCCGCTCGGCCGTAATAAAGCTGCTGCGGGATCCTCGGTTCGCCCGTTGCTAGGTGGGTGTGTGAAACGTAAAGTCGGCGATCCGACGTCTCCCTGGGCTCTCTCGGGCCGATGCACCGCAGATTGCGAGTATCCTTGCTGAGGTCGAACGCTGCGATGCTCCGTCGAAGGTCGTTGCCTGCTCGATATACCCGGTGCTCGTCTAGGAATCCGCGCCGCTCGGTTGCCGCGAAAAAGTGACATTTAATAAAAAGGAAGCGAACTGAAATTCGAAAAGCAATTATTGAAGAATGTTATCTTAATGATGATAAAGCAGGACATTTACATCTTATAAATCTTGGAATTGTATCTCGAAGATACAAATCTTTATATCTTCGTTCGATTTTTTCTGCGGCTTTAATAAACTTTCATTAATTTGATGCAGAACACGAGCGCCTGTACACATGTAATATTGCCGATATATCTGATGGCCGTGGCATTTTTCACTTGCCGATATCTAATTATTCAGATCGCATAAATTTTACCAAGATCGGTTAAAAATGCGCGCGCATCAATTTCCTATGCAAATATGTAGGCAACGGCAATTTCCATGTCTCTACATAACAAAGACGAATGTACCGCACGGATATGGCCTGTAGTTTGGAATATAGGAACAGTAGTTTCCAAGCAGAAAATTAATTCTACCGTACCATCATGTGTTTCCTATCGAATAGTCGCCGTGCTCAAGTCGGAGACCTCCTTTCGACCCTCCTCGAGGACGATCGGCCTCTAAGGACGATGATTATCCGTTCGATTACATTCATTGTCCGCGGAAATGGCAGGAAATTCTTCGACTACGGATTACTACCCTCGTTAATGACCAACGCTGGCCATTAATGACCGTTGTCGAGGCGACTACTGAAATCCGATCGGTGGTATCTGAAAAATGACTTGTTCGCGAAGGAACTTCAATCCCGGGATGCAGAAAGGCATCGTGAATCAATCACGATTGAAAACCGTGTCCAAGTGAGATACTTGCAAATCGTTTAACGACGGGAACCAGAAGTGGAAATGGAATTTCATTCGTCGAAAAAGGTATTGCGAGATGAGATATTGAATAACGACGGGAGGCTAATTATAATCGATCGAAAAGAATTTTCAGTCAGCGCGACATCCAGAGATAATGTAATTCCTACTTTTCGTGAAGGACAGGCAGCACAAGTGCATTTTTTAACGCTGTAACAGAGAGACCGATACCGCGAATGGAATAAAGATCGAAAAGAATATATAATTCTTCGAGCAAAGAGTTCCCGTAAGGAAAATCCGGGAAGAAAGAACGTTTAAAATAGCGACGAGTACAGGTACAATCCACCGGAGAGGAAACGGCGAGAGAGGGAATGTAAATTACGTGTAAAGTAAATATTCCCTTTCTCGGGTATCTCGGGCCAGCGAGACGGAATCGACGAGAGGAGAGAAGGAGCGCAGCGCCCGTTCGGTCCGGTTTTTGCTGGCGGGGTGCAAGGACAGGCGACGACGGTTGCTGTGCAGCAGCAACAGCAGCAGCACTGAAAGTGGTCAGAGAAACGTGGCCGCGTGCACTCGCGATTACTATATATACTCCTTGAAACGATAGTAAAACGTGGGGTCCGGTCCGCGCGGATTGCGACACTCGTGGCACGGATACGCGGCGGTCGAACAATGACCGGTGATTCTCACACCTTAATTCGGCGTCGTTTCAGCGCTCATCGTGACTCGGCTTATTTATTTGTTCTCGGATAAAAGGCAAATTGATCGGCCCTGTAATAATGTATACATGTATATACATTACGCGTAACACTAAATAACAGGATGTCTTTGTGGGATCTCACGTTTCTTTGTAAGCTACTGAACGGAGCACCGCTCGTTCTGAAAGCAAATTTAATTGCTCGAACCACATCGTACTTTTTACGGAAGATTTAAAATAGTAATTGTGAATGAATCTTTTTATTTAATAGACATTTTTTGCTTGCCACTTAGCACTGCTTAAATAACTATGTTAAATAATGACATCAGAAACTCTGAGGACATCAGTGTAATGTAAATCTTTTTCTTGCACTTTATGTTAAAAAAAAATTGATTTTTTATTACAATGGAGATTAGTAAAGTCTACCGAATATTTTCTCTTTGGACAATGTACCAAAAACTGTATATAAATAAATAAATAGATAAATAAAAATAAGTGAGAATAAAAATATAAAGGTAGCATATATAATACTGTTCCTCTATTTCTCTCACGACATTTATCCTCGGGTTATGGCGATTGTAACGGAGAATTTAAAACCGACACTCACTCGGCTCTGTCGCCTTTGTTCCAGGAGGACGGTGGTATCGAGTACTTCAACACCATCGTGGTCCAGCCACACCTGAAGCTGGTCACGAACCAGGGCAGGGGTTTTCACGTGAGATGCAGATACCAGACGCGCGACAAAGTCGTAACGAACGATCAGACCCACGTGTCCATGATGCAGTCTCTGCCGTTGCAGGTAATGAAGCGTTCGACTGATAATGGAATATGAGAAATCTCTCTGGAAAATTAATATTAGACCTCGTCAATCGATTAAAACATTTAATACGTGAAATTACGCCGATGATCTTCGCAGTTTATTTGCGAAGACACGTGTTATTCGTCTATACGTATATACTTATTGACTTTCGGATAAGCGAATGTCGAAGAGGTTTGAAGTGCAAAAGTAAGCCGTCGTGAAATATTTAAACCGCAAACTGCCCGCAGGCGACCGCGCCGATGCCGGGATGCACGATGAAGATCTTCAGTGGCGATCCAACGCAGCATCACGTGGCGGAGAATGTGAAGATCGGCGATCCCTTGACCCTGGTCATTAGCATCGACAAACAAGAGATGTTCGGCTTGAAGATCTCCGATTGCCTGGTACGCGACGGCCTCGGGTGGGGCGAGCAACGGCTCATAAACGACGAGGGGTAAGTCAGCTCGTGGTGAAAAATCCTTAGATAGGAAGATTTTAGTAAACAAAGAGACAAGAATAGTAGCGATAAACGAGGCGAATCGTTTCCGACTTCTTCCTTTCACGATGAAATCACTCGGCTTCGTCTGTTCGCAGTTGTCCGGTCGACGGCGAGATAATGGGACAGTTCACCTACAACGAGGACAAATCGGAGGCCAGGGTGAACTTCCAGGCGCACAAGTTCCCGTACACGGCGAGCGTGTATTATCAGTGCAACGTTAGGCTGTGCGTCAAGCATGGCGGAGGATGCAGTAATACGGTACCGCCGTTATTATTATGATACACGAGCGCTAGCTAGCTTGAATAATGATCCCGCGAGGACTACCAAGTACTACGTTTATAATAATCCTTTAACGATTTTATAATGGCTACCTATCGTTCGAAATTATCGGGGTATCCACCTCGCTGGCACACTATTATCCGATTGAACTTGCTCACGTAGTATGTTATACAAACGCACGCGAGGTGTTATGTAATATCTGACCCTGAGAAGGAAGACCCCGAGTCCCACACCAACCGTTCCTCGAAGACTCGCGCCGCGGAATATTCATCGCTTATTTTCCGCTTGCAGCCGCCGTTGTGCAATTCGATAGCCAGACGACGTAGGGATACCGCAAATGAGGACGAGGTGAAGGGTGTCGAAGACCTAGACGGCACCCCGGCAACGATCGAGGTTTATAGTGGTCTTTACGTCAACGAGGCCTCAGACGTTGGCTCCAAGTCGGACTTCTCCGACGACGTCTTCCGAGAAAGGGTAATTCGAATTTAATTGATATCCGCTGCGGAGGCAAAATTAATAACTTTGAATCACGAAATGATTTATTAGACTCTGACGTATTTTCAAATATTAATCCAATAAGCGAGATTTTAACGGTACTAGTAGTTTATTTGGCCATCCAGGAACTTGAATAACAGAATTTCTAAATAAAATGAAACCAAACTCGTTTCATTTCATTATTTTCCGGATTTTTCTTTCAGGCTCTTGACGACCCAAACACCATTTGCATATCGCAGAGGAGCTTCGCTATCGGGATTGCCGTCGCCGGTCTCATCCTCATGCTGGCGGTGGTAGCTGCCATCCTGGTACTGCTCGCCAAGAGACGGCACAAGAGCGTATCCACGACGGGATCGTCCATCTACAGTGGACCGTACACGAATACCGCTTACAGCCACAGTAGCTAAGCCCGCCTCGTTCGGCGCGAGATTGAGATACCCGAGACACCTCGACCTGGAAGATACCCACGTTCCGCCGGCTTCTTTCTCTCCGTAGCGACGCGGGATCTCGCGGCGGGTCTTCTCGGGCAGGCTCGATCGAACGAAGATTAATTAGATTTTAATTGCTTTCGACGCGAGGTCGATTCTGAGGCGACGATCGAAGTCACCGCGCGCCCGAGGTTCGACAGAGCGAAACGAACGAAACGCGGATCTCTTGCTCAACTATTGACGTACTGTTGTACCCCTTTCGACGCTTCGCACGACGACCTCGGCGATGTTTCAAGGTATTTAGGGAACTGACGATATAGTTCGATCCTGGATATCAATCTCCTATCTCTTCCTCCCTCTCCTTTCGAACGGAAAAGTTTTACAGCGGTTTTTATAATTCATAAAGTTGAATCCATAACGAAGAATAATTTACGTTCAGTTTCAGTGGTGCAATATTTGAATTAGATAAAAGTAAAAAGAACAAGTCGAAAGGTATAAAATTCCTCGTGTAATAAAAATTGTAGCACGTTGCAAGCAATATCGTAGAACAAATTACACAATTATATTCTTATAAAAGAAGAAAGATGTACTTTATATACATTGGTGCTTTATGTGCGCATTATTAAGACCTATCTCGAACAAGATCGCTTCGAGAACAATCCGTCCAATTTGCTACTTCAGTCGTGATTGAAGTAATAACTATTCCGTCCGAGCTATATATATATATTAGCGAAACCCTTACTATTTGCTCCGATCGCGAACGTCTAACGAATCGACATGGCTCATTCCGTCGAGAGTTGCATCATTCTAATATATATATATCTAATATACTATGCTGTACACTAGTCCGGTATACACTGTCCTACCTAACACATATCTATCGCACTAAACACACAGTCGCGCGTACGCGAAAACACCAAGTCGCGGTTGTCTCTCGACGATTTAACACGATTGTCGCGCGCAAACTCACTCTTAACTAGATTTAAGTCTAAGTCAACGCTACGCGTGAACTTCTCAAATAACTCAATCAAATACTCCGGTGATCCCCGCGTGCGATCGTTGATGTTTCCGACGCCGATATCTTTGCGCTTTCCTAATACGGTTTTCAACTTGAAACCTTTCCTCGAATGAAAAACGAATCTACATGCGTGCGTGCGAACACTTTAAATCATTCACACACACGACGTAATACGCATAGAGAACAATCCAGCGTTTTCGAAAATCGCAAAAACGCAGCAGATTGTTACAACTCATATTTTTAGTTCTTCTTGAATAGATAAATCAATAGCAATGACAGCTTGCTAATTGCATTATGTACAACTTGCTGCAAATGTATCAGCGGCAACGGCTCAACTCTGAAAGCGTAATCGGAAATGCATCTGCGATGAAGCTTAAAGAAAATTGTAAAAGGACGCAACCAAGATCTAATACGATGTGTGCATGTGTCGGTTATTATAAGCTTCCGATAAAGCTGCGTGTGAACGGATCATCGCCCGTCGTAAAGACGCAAAGTAATCATAATTAACTGCTGTAGAAACAAGTCAATTAAAAATCCCAGATTACCTACCCCTCCATATAAATTATTCCGACGTCTACGACCATGCGATACTCGAATGAATGCGACGTGTGCGAGCGCTCAGTATATTCAGATTGTAATTCACTTATAACGCTTAAACATTAATGTTAATTAGTCTAATTGAGACGAGGCGCTGCTCCAACGTCGGTATGTCCCGGATTGTTCACGAAGCAAGTAGCATCGAGTTTTCTCTAACGATAGATGCGCGCTTCGAACGGTTCCAATCCGAATCCGGCTTATCCGGATTTAATTAAAACATAGGAAAATGTAGCAGGAACGCCAGGAATATACCGACGTCGCGGCAGCTCGGGGCGTTTAGATATTAATTGACGAAGACAAGGAAGCTCTACTGCCAACGCAGTCGCGTAACTGGGTCCAACGTGGTGGTGGGTACATGACATGTAAAATTTTACATTTAGAGAGAAACCAACACCCGTAACGTAACTCGTTAACTTCTCGTCAAGCGCTAATATGCTACCGTGCAGGAACGGTGTGTTGTGGTATAGTAGTTCTCTGGAAATGACAAATGTATTGCGACAGCTGTTCCGAATGGACCCTGACGTGTCGAATAAAACGCAACGCTTACACGCGACGCTTACACGCTTTAACGAAAGCGGACGAGGCCCTGGCCGGTCTATACAGTGATGGGCGTTAAATCCTCCTTTTGAAAGTTTTCAATCACATTATGATTGAGTTGCTTTGAATATTATTCGCAATTGGAAATTTTTGAATCGTGAATGTCCACAAAATCTGTCCTTAAAAACATTTGAACATTTGAAACATTTAGAACCTTTAAAAATAAGATTGTTATGTCTATGAAAGTGGATTGAAATAACAAGGTATTGTAAAATAAAGTAATTTTCGATGCATTCATGCATTTCAGGGATCTTTTGGTTTTGAATAATGTTCGAATTTTCGTTACATATTGTAAATGATTGAGCCCATCGCCATCCGTTTTATGTGCGCATAAACAGCTCTATGCAAAGCGTCGTTAAAAGAAGGTGTCTTAAAAATCGCTACATAGCAGAAAATTATAGATTTTAACAAACGACACGTAGTAGATGCGTTTCCCAGCGTTTTCTCGAGTCTCTCGAGAGTACCTCGCGTACGTAGGTGCGGGCCTTCGGATGATACGCACGAATTTACGTTTACGCAGGGGCAGGATACTATTATTTCCATTTGTACCATAACGAAGTACGATAACACGGCAAAATGGCTTCCAGTCCTTCTAGTACTATCCCTCTCGAAAAGTGCAATAACTTCGAAGCGTCCCGTGGGTCCCGCGGAATTTCTGTCGAGGGTTGGAATCGCTCGGCGAACGGATCGCGCGTGATCCCTCGCCGCGCCATGGCACTGGTTCATAGCGATCATTGGGGACGAAAAATACCTGTATAAAATTTCTTTGTTTCTCGCGTTACGAGGTAACGCGGGGTCCCGATGCTCCCGCAATGTTCCTCTGGACCCTTGTCAAAAGAATCTACAACGAATCTGTGTAAATAACGAAAAACCTAATAAAACTGGTAATTGTAAGACGACGTTCTCTCAATGTCCCTTCGTCGATCCTCCTGATGCGATACTCCTGGGTGAGTCCTACCGGTCGTCTAATCTAATAGATTACGATTAGGTGATTAGGTAAAATCTGGAATGGGGAACGGGTGTCTCTCGAACGTCACAAAATAATCGACGCGAGCTGGCAAATTATCAAACGAGAGTGTCTTCTTTTTTTATTGAATTATATATATAATTCGTTTTTGGAAAATATGATATAATATATATATAATATATATATGTATATAATATAACAAGAAATATAATTAGACTGACATGACTTCTATATCAAATTTCTTTCCGGCTCTCTATGATGTTGTGCATTTCGGATGAGTATAATATAGCTCTTTTATTAACGCCGCAGAATTGTCAATTGCTTTGCCTTTTCCCTTCTCTCGTTGCCCCTCTCTCGTTACCCTAGATTATATTTATACACAGATAATTCAGGTCGATTTTTTCCTCTCCTCGTTAACCATCCTCTCCTCAACACTTCTCTTTATCCCGTCCTCTTAATTAAGATTACACGTAGCTCAACGCGCTTGTAGCTCTCCCCATGCAGCCGAAAAAAAATCGGTGGACATGTCCGAAATATCCGCTCGGTTTTTTTCACCCCCCCGGAGATCCTAACTTTGTAATAAATATAAATTATATATTTATATCTCTTCCTGAATACTTGTACGCATTGTGTTATGCATGCCCGATGACCGACAATCGGAGAAGTGGCGAGTGAGCGCGAGTCGTCGCTCTTTGTCGCAAGTAGGACTAGCAAAACGGGAGAGAACGCGATCACGGTGAGGTACGTTGCCCATAAGCGCGGAGGCACAGCCACTGTGATTTAATCCCTACGATATACCGATACGCCACGTCGGGGAGATGAGCAAAAAATATATATGTATATATCGGTACACACTCGCAACTTGTCCGTGTTTAGCCGAGCGACTTTCCGGACCGGTCTCATCGGCGTCGTTTAGGCGCGATCGGCTGAATCTTTCATCTCCTCACCTGTACCGTGGCCGAAATTAAGGTAGTTCATCGGTAAACCCATTTTCTTAGGAATTTTGTAAAATTTGAACGGTGTATCAATGTCAACACGATTTACACGCATGTGCAACTAGAAAAAGATTGACTGTACCGAAGTTGAAATAATGGAAGTCAAAGTTAGCACTTTTTACACGTATCACAGGTACGAAACCGGCTTTCGGTATCACGTTTCTAATTGTAATGACCAAACTACTGTTACGATTTTAATATAAAAAAAACAAAAAGACGATAAAAGAGATTTGTAAAAATATTCTTACAAAAATACAAGACCTTTGACCGTCTAGTTTTTCATATTTCCAAAGTTTAGCACAGATTCGTCGGACTTTTTCGTATTATATCAATCATACTTACTTTTTTACGGTACTGTCACGGATCAACTACCTTAAACCAATGTTAACGTTTGCGATTTTGCAACTGTGAAAATCCATTTCTATATCATCGCCGTCCTACAATTGCTCAATTTCAACAGTAGATTCGAATAAAAATAATGAATGAAAAACATTTTGAAATTCTGAATACTGCTGTCGGCCACGCGGAAAAAAAACAAGTGTCAAATCAACACTGATATACTCAATATACGCAACAATATACAACCTTCTTGTAAGAATTTCAACTTTTCATTTCAACTTTTTTTTCTTGATTGAACTATATATAAAATGACTTCGTTCAAGCAAGTTTTCTTCGTTTAACGCAATATAATCTCATTTCAAGATTTATAGAGTGTTGCGTACACATATACGAGTATATAAATGTTTATTTGACACTTCTTTTTTTCTGTAGTATTATCTGCATCGCGATCCCATGTATAATTGCAGAACATGAAAGATTCGTTCGCCAATCTGTTTGCGGGGACTAATTGACCTGCCGACGCGACCGGCCTTGTAAAGTGTCGTGTCGTGTTCACCGTGATTCTCGCTCGCTCTACGGTCTAAACGTAAGCAACGGTAGTAAAAAGATAAACGACTTAACGGCAAGATACGTCGCTTCCTGTAACGCTAAGATAACTCCGTCCCCACGTCGTTCTTATATCGAGAAGCAGCGAAAAAACGCAGGGTGTTCTCGCTACTTCTCGCAAGCCGTCTCTATCGTATTATACAACAAATGAAGAAACGAACAATTTTCCGCACGACTTGTTACGCAGAACAACGTTTCAGTTTATCATTAAAGGGACGCTCAAATCAACGGAAGGACTCCGCCAAACGGTCAGGAGAGAGAAAGAGAGAGAGAGATGACGTTCTTTCGTGTGAGAGTCGATGTTACAGCTCGCGTGTAAACCCTTTCATTTAGATCGCGATCGTTCCTTCTGCTCTCTTCCTGTCCTGTCTTCCACCGATTTATTGCTCGCCGTTGTCAATCATCTTACGTCGCATTACAAAAATAGTAGGAAACGAATGTGTGAGGTCTCGCAAGCTTATATTACCCGTTCTCTTTAAGAATTGTTCGTAATTCGGTGCGATTGGGAGGTTGACTGAGTCCTGGGACTGTCCGCGTTTCTTCCCCCCCCCCCGTCTCTTCGTTGAATCTCTAGAATGCACGAAGGGGAAATTACAAAAGTCACTCGAGAGCGGTGGTAATGAAAGGTTCGTCACACCTGCTGTGCATGCGGTAACTCGATCCCTCTTTTCTGATAAAAATCCGAGATGAATGTTCCTTGAGAATAATACACGTCGACAGTAAAAATGCGATGCGACGAACTTAAAGATAGTCGCGAAAATCTCTCTTTCGTCACATCCAGCACGAAATAAATTCAAATATAAATACAACGATAACAATCTCATGCAGGCATTCTTTAAATAAGAATAAATTCTTTTAAAAAAAATTTCGAGTGCGATGACGCGACGCCGAACAGGTATATATCGAATACATTCGCGGTAAAGCGTTAATTAAAACGAAACGAGGAGACGAGTAAACGCGGCATCGTTCGCTCGATCGTTACGTGACTTTTTTTGGTTCGCCAAACTCCATCGGAAAGGAGAGAAGCCGCAGCCTCACGACGAATGTAACGTCCCACACGACGTTGTCGCACCCTGACACAATTCCTCCTTTCGTTTCTCCTCTCTCCTCCACGCCTTTCCCGGTCCCTCGCGCGTTAGAGATACTCGGTAGATCACATGAATTGAACGCCTACGAAATATATGGTGCCGCGAGGTGTCGGACGATTACTTGATGGCGATCCCGCGTTCGACGGTCGATGAGTTCTTTCAACGTTGTATCGCCTCACCCCTACCGTCATTATTATCTTAAAGAGATGCGTGAACTGCTTTTCTGCTTAATAGGTATAATTATGCTTCTGTTTTTTTTTTTTCTTTAACTCACTACGACGACATTAGGTACAGTTTAATACTATGGTTGTGCGCCCATCTCTTTACGAATCGAAGTGCGTCTTGGTGCCCACATCTTTTTACATCCGCTCGAGTCTCTTGTCTTTTTTTTTTCTTCTCAGCCTATAACAAGATTAAAACTTTTGTCACATTTCCTCGTGAAGAAAAAGTAGCGGTCACGTTTCGCGTTTAACGGCTAAATAACATATTTATATCGCATGCTCTTTCTCGCTTATTTGAAACGTCATAAAGAGATAGGCACACCTTCACCTACGTTTCTGAAGTACAATCACCGTAAGCGAAGCTTCTGGATGGATTCCACTTGGTTTTCTTTGTGTGTCGCGGAGCAACGCGGGCATCCCTCGCGATCGCGATCTACACTACGAGGTAACGATTAACGATCGATGGCTACTTTTTCTTTTGGCGACTACTCTACTTGTTTTGCGAGAGTGCGTAATAGTCTAGTCGCGCGAGACCTGCCCGCGCCGCTCCGCCTAGTTTTTTCACAGACGGAGACGTTATTAATTACCGCGACCGCGTGTCACCATCACCCCCGACCGGTGTAGTACATATGTATCGCATATACATATACATATATATCGCGTATGTCTCTATTTCGTTGGAACGATTGTGCGAGAAAAATAACATCTGTCGTGTGATATATATCTATATATATGTATGTACGTATGTATATATGTACGTAGATACATCTGGAGCTTGTGATTTTATATATATAATATCAAATGTTAATAACATAAATTTATACAATTTATGTATGTATATATGTATATATATATATATATATATAAAATATCACATATGCAACAGATGTACTCTATGTACAACATACATATAAGCACACATATGACACACACACATACACTCATACACACATTCACACGCATACACACGTGCGCGCGCGAAAAAATAATAAATTTTTCCGCGAAATTCATGAAGCGTGCTCGCATACTGGAAGACGAATCATAGTGATACAAAAGAACAACTTAACTTATTCCGAACTTTCGAGACTGAAGAATGATTACAAAACAGACGAAATCGCCGACAGTGATCCGTGATCGGTGTCAAACGCAAGAGAATTATCTGTTATTGCAAAAGTAAGAGTACGGTAGTTTCGGACCTTCTTTCTCTGCAAGTACAAAGCGCGGATGGTGAATTCAGAGGCTGTGATGGCTTCACGCTACTTAACTACTGCTTGAAACTAGACATAAAGATTATGTACTGAATACGTTTACATATTTATAGTCAATGACACACACTTAACCGTGAATTGTGACTGATTAGAGACATAACTAGTTGAACATCGTAGAATGTCGCGAAAGTGTAAAATGTTAGATTTCGTATCTTTTCGGGGTGATTATCATTTTGTTTTCCCTTGCAAAGTCGATACATGTATAGCGTTTTGTAAAACACAATAGAAACTTTCAAGATACAAGAAAATGAGTGAGAGAGTGAGAGTGAGAAGGAGAGAGAGAGAGAGAGAGAGAGTATACGCTTGTAGAAATTATATGTAAACATTTTTGCGAAGAGTGTAAGAAGTTCTCGTTATTCACGTACAATAAATACGTGTTAGAGGAAAGCGTAAGGGCTGGCATCGTCAACGCGCGGCCAACTTTTAGAATTTTCATAGATATTACGCTGAGGTAGCAGACAACTCGTTCAAAAAATGGACTCGGAATGGGCAGCGACGTTAACGCAACATTCGTTGACCGATGCGATGGCAGCGAGTGTATCAAAATTAGCGGATAAGATAGACAATGGAACGTCCTTTTTGGATCGCCACTAACGCTATGCCGAAAGACTCGCGCGCCTTGTAAACGTACTCAGTAAAAGTGTACTCTTTTTTTTTTTCGTTTTTCCCCGTACATTAGTTTAATCGTCATACATGTTCTCCCGGCGGTCGGAAATCACCGTGGCGACCACCTCGAGAAATTCGTGTGTTTATTTGACCTTAACAATAATGCTCCTTAAAAGTAAATCTCACATTCATATAGTATCTCTGTAAAACCGCAGTTAAAATATCTTCAAGTATTACATATGTATATATGTATATGTATATACACACACACATACACACAGATACATATATATACACACGTACAATAATATTGTAATAGTAATTAAAATTTTGTCCAGTAACTCTCTCTCTATTCGGTGCACCACTGATCCGCTCGTCTGGGCACATACTCGTGATCACGTTTTGTCCTTCTTCTCCTCGTCTCGCGCTCTTGCATTGTCATGGTGATTCAGTTGTACTGTGAATTCAGTGCGATTGAAAGTCTCTCGAGTAAGGGTTAAATTTCATCTTTTGCGTTATCCCCTGCTTTCCGCCGAAAAAAAAATCAATTCGCATAACAGTATGCTAGTCTTTTTCTCGCTTGAGATGTACGTGCACGCGTGTATTCTTCTAATAACGTCTCTCTTGCTTCTCTTTAAATAGATATTCAGGGTAATAATTAATATGGCATGTTAGGAATACGTGTCTCTCTGAACAGTAAAGTAAGCCAAAAGCTGCCAATCTCGATTGCTGTTCATAATCGAGACTGTGACATCGCATTATTAGCGATGTTATCCTGCCGATCCGTTTGCTCAAAATACCTGATTCCGACGGGTGATGGTCACCTTCACCGTTCCTGGAAAGAAACGTCATCTCTGAGGACGGAACAGAAGTCATTATTCCCCCCGACATGTAATACGAGTGAGTTAGTCTGAAGCAAATAAATGGATGTCATTAAAGCAAAGAATATATAGATATGTCAACTGTAATTGATTAAAAAAAGCTTCATACATAAAAGCAAAATATGTTTCCTAAGAAAGAATGATTCATACAACGAATTTCAGCCACGCGTGGTCATAGTTGACGTGAAAAAGAGTGAGAACAACAATGTGTTCCCCAACGTCAACTTGGCGAAGTCGATTAAATGATATTATCTGTATCTTGTCGATTCGAGTGCGATAATAAGCATGAAAAATGTACGGTAGGTGTAATGTAAAAAAAAGTTAGAAAAAAAGTGCGCAAAGAACACATTCAGTGTCATCATGACGAAATGTCTACAAGGAAACATTTCAGAACCGTTTCTCCTCAATTTTCGAGTGGACAACATCGAGAAATATGCATTTTTATAAAAAAGAAAGAAAGAAAGAAAGAATTAACATCGTTATGCGAAAACAGTTCTGAACGTTTCCTTATCAGTCAAGAATATTATCCCGTGCGCCTTGCTGTTTAAGCGTACGGCGCAACAATAAAATACATGTGCAATGAAAAGATATCTTTCCTACTTTCTTCCGTAAGAAAGCTTTTAGCTTTTAGTTCTTCGCACAACCTTTAAACGAATTTATATTCATGGCAAAACGTTAACCGTAACAATAAGAGCTCAAGAGGACCGAAATTGGCTCGAGAGACAGTCACTTATAAATCTATGGAAGTAGGAATCACTTTCCAGCACGTTATCGTAAAAAACCGAAAAAACGACAAATACTAAAGATGAATCAACGCACGTGAAGAAGCCTCTATCGTACAAAGAAGACACTGTGTTCTGTGTAGTATTTTATACTTAAGTTCTGTACCTTATATCATACTGTCTTCCACAGGTTTCGCTTTTAAAGGGAGACAAGAATGTGTCAAAATCGTGTTTATACTTAATCCTTCGTAAGCAAAATGAAAGCAGAAAATAACTAAATCTTAAGCAACGTACTGAACGCGAACATCAAATTTCTCTCTCACCCTCTCTCTCTCTCTCTCTCTCTCTCGCTCTTTCTCTCTATGCTTGTTGCCAACTTTTCATACCTTCTCTGATGTCTTTGGGTACGTTTGATGAGAGCGATGACATGGAAGGTGCCTGATAGAAATTGGGTCGTGCGCCGCTCGGTGGCAAAGATGTTACTTTGGACCTGAAATCAATTGTACGAGCGTATAAATTCACCGAAAAACAGAAAATAATGTTTATCAAGAACACACAGAAATCACGAAAGATCCAAGATTACCTCTGTTTGCGAAATTTCTGATTTCTACCATCGAAGGAAGTCGGCGTGCCGGCCCCCGAGGTGTTAGACGAAGGCGGCCTATACGGCCGCGGGCAACCTTGAACAACAGGCGGTGATGATACTGGTGCATACTGCAACCGGGGGTTGGGTGGTACGCCTGGATGCATCAATCTCATGTCCCCTGCAGCGTTTAACGATATTTCAACGATCGTTTAAAATACGATTTAACATACGCTGCATTTATAAGTATCACCTTGCACGATATGGACACCCTGATACATTGGCAGTGGGTAACGTGGTTGAGATTGTGCGCTTCGATCCCCGCTCCCACCTCCAAAGAACTCGTGCGCTGGAGTTGGAGACCGACTAGCTCTTTGGGAGTTACCTGGCGTTGTCGCCCGCACGCTGGGAACGACCTATTAAAAGAAAAAAAAAAAAACATTTTCTGTTATCCCGTAACGTAACAAGTAGTCGACGATGGTCGTTACTATCGCATTCTCACAGGAACATTTTGTCTGAAGACGAGATTGGAAACCAGCGTGGGCGTCATGTATGCGCTAGGCGGCGCCGGAGACGTGCCGTTGTGGGTGACCTGGTGTCCGAACGCTCCACCAGTCACCATTGTCGGAGCTGCGTAGCTGTTCGAGTTGACGTACATCAACGGCATACCAGGTATCTATTAATTACATCATATACACTACATTAGCTTTTTAATATTATATAATTTTATGCATTGACGCAGCCTTTTATTATTTGAACTTTAACGCTAATTAATATTGACAATTAATTACGAGTAATAATAGATTAATAATTACCTGACTAGACGTCGGCGTGTTCGGTGGCGTGGGTACTCTGTACATCACAGGCGGCGGTTGCATCGCTGGCTGCCCCGGCGGATAGTACGTAGGAACCATTTGGACCGGAGGTTGATACGTATAGTCGCCAGGCGTCGGAGTCACCGCCGGCACCGAATTGAAAGGTACCGGGTAACTGCCGACGTAATTAGCTGAAACATGCAACGTTAATTATTGACAGATATATCGCAGAGAGAAACAAAGAGACGGTAATATAACGTTCGCGTTCGATACAACGTACAACTTGCTTGGCTCGGAGGAGTCATCGTTTGCGCGTTGAATGAGTAATTCGTTGGAAACCTTTGCTGCTGATGTAGCTGCTGCCTGTCCCCCGGATTCTGACCGACGGAGATTGCCGTTCCAGGTGGAGGCACGAAGTACATGGTCTGCTGGGGCTAAAAGGAGTTATTTTTTCAGAAACGTACAAACGGCAATCGGAGAGTGCGAACCGCGTGATATGTTCTTCTTTCGTACCGGTATTTGATTCGGCGGCGGCTGCCAATAATTCGGCTGTATCGACTGCACGTTCTGCACAGTCTGATTCGCGGAGGGCGGCGGTGGCGGATACGTGGAATGCGGAGGCGTGGGGTGGCTATCCCCACTACCACGCTGATCGTAAATGTTCATCCCCAAGAAATATCCGGACAACTCGGCCATATCCTAAACATCGGTTACATCATTATAATTGAATTATTTGAGAAGCGACTATACGACACTTTTTACAAGTTTATTCGATTGTACGATTGTTTATATCATGATGAATCACTTGCACAGATAATTATTAAATTAGATATATTAATTAAATTAGACTATTAAATTCGTTAGTCGGAGGTAGAGAAGCGCTTGAATAGATATAAAATCTAACTTGATGAAAGATTAGATTTTATTAGATTAGAACAGATTAGGTAAAATAAAGTGAGATAAAGTTAAGTTTGCGTATTAAGGTAGCACGTTTGATGTTTATCTGTTATCTTTGGCCGGCGAGTTTAACTTATTTAGATATGTTCACATTCTCGGTCGATTTAACATTATTACAAGAGAGTTCTCACTTCCCCGATACACTTACCCCTGACTGTGGTATTGGTCCTTGGTGCATAGGTACCGCGTAATTAGTGTAGACCTGATTCTGGTTGAAGAGAATGTCCCCCTGACCACCGTTTTGCATGCTCGCTTGACCCTGAGTCGGATGAGGCGCCATCATCACAGTCGGTTGCCCCATGGGGGGCGGATAGACACCCTGATTATACGGTTCTGAGGTAGGTACGTAGGTCGCGTACGGTTGTTGAGCTGTTTGGTTAGTATGACTAAACATCGGTAGTGTCGTTGACGATTTGACTAGACTTTGCTGCTGCGGCTGCGATTGCTGTTGCTGCACTTGCTGTTGCTGCGCTTGCTGTTGCTGCGCTTGCTGTTGCTGCGCTTGCTGTTGCTGCGCTTGCTGTTGCTGCGCTTGCTGTTGCTGCGCTTGCTGTTGCTGCGCTTGCTGTTGCTGCGCTTGCTGTTGCTGCGCTTGCTGTTGATGCGCTTGCTGTTGATGCGCTTGCTGTTGATGCGCTTGCTGTTGATGCGCTTGCTGTTGATGCGCTTGCTGCTGTTGCGGAATGGGTAGATTTTGCGGGACAGAAGTAGGAGGAGGTGGAGGTGGTGGCGGTGGCGGCGGAGTGAATGGCAGGCTCGGCGATGTCGCTGTGTTCGTTACTTGGGCCCCGGAAGTCGCCCCCGTGACGTTGATCCTCGATTGTGGCGATCTCTGTTTTCTGCCGTCGTTTTTGTAGTTGCCATTCGTCGTTCTGGACGGCTCGGAAGGCAATTCCATGTGTTGGTGCTGATGCTGATGATGATGATGATGATGATGCTGCTGCTGCTGCTTGTTAGCTGCGGATAGCGTCGCGCTGCTATTCTCGTTCTCCATAGTGAAGAATTTTGGCGGATTGTCTGGGTCGTAGCGGTAAATCGTGCCATCCGGATTCGTATATGGCTGATTGGTCTGCGGATTTATTATTATGCTACCAGGTGGCACGCTGGACAAACTGGTGACTGCCCACATGACCGTCTGGCCGCCGCCCGACTCCGGCGAAACTAAATCCTGACTAGATACTTGAGTGTGGCTACACGTCATGGGGGCCGGCACGGGAGAGGGTGACAGAGATGGTGATATCGTTGCATCGCTGCGCTGACTCTGCGATTTGTAGCCACTGCTCGAGCGGCTCGGGCTCAAGCGTGAACACATACTCGCCCCCGAATCTACGACACATTTGCAACGTGATATTAGGATAAAGAGAGTAAAAGCACAATAATGCAGCAAAATATTGCTATACAGCATACTGCATTAAAATCTTTTCATTGCGATTTTGATCACAACATCGTGTGGAATTACGAATAATAACTACCTTGCTTCATGAGGCGAGCTCCCGCGCTATGTGTGGACGTGACACTGTCCCCCCTCGACAGCATGCCTTTGGTGTATCCACCGAAACTGAATGACTTAGAAACGGACGGACGCAACACCGCGCCGCGGAACGAATCCCTTCCGTCAAAGGATTCGCCCTTCAGTAATCGATTTGGCCTGCAGATGCATAAATAAACCAATGATAGTATCGGGGGAGCAATATATTCGATTAATATTTTATAATTATTGTTACGCGCGGTAATCATTAGAAGATCCAGATGCGATTTACCTGACTAGGTGATCCGGGTGTAGCAAGCGAAATCTTGCCGAGGCATCCGAGCTTTCCGTCGAGGACCACGGCCAAGACGTGATTTCGCTACTCTCGCCGCTGCTGTCCTTGAATATCCTCCGTCTTGCGCGCTCGTATTCCTCCTCCCGCTCTTCGAAGCTCTTGCTGCGCCGGCAGCAATCGCCCGACAGTCTGTCAGGCGATTTGAAATTGAAGCTATCCTCGAACGAGCTCGAATCCCGTTTCAGGATACTTCTTCGCGGCTCTTCCGATAGAATCAGATCGTCCCTGATGTGCTCCTTGAAGCGAGTGTCCGGTATTCGCATGTTCTTCGTCCGCGTGACGATGACGCTCAGACCCGACTGATCCACGTTGTGCTCCATCCCGAAGTAAGCTGCCACTCGATGCACTAGCATCCTGTTGTACGACGACATGTTCGGGAACTTGTGAGAGACCTTCTGTCGATCCTTCGCGAACTCGATTAAATCCTTCTCAATCTTCAGCAACACTGTGCGATCTTTCTGATTCCGATTTATAGTCTCCGCAATGAACTGCTCGAGATCTATCCCGGTGCTGTCCGTGTACAGCTCCGTGCTACTGTCTGTAAATAAATATAGAACTTGGTATAACAGACTGTGATATAAGAATCGAAAACAGAATTTCACGCGTGATTGTTTAGGAATGTAGGATACCTCGATAACAAAACAGTTGTCTGTCGAGCAAGAGATCCGGGTTCGATTCCCGGTCCCACAATCCCGCATATTTAAATAAAATTATTTCACTGTTATTCCTTCACAAATTGGAGATTACAAGTTTCAAAAATATAAACAGGCCAAGGTTATTTGAGTTTGAAGATAGGAGATTATTGACACATATTGAAGAAAAATCTGTGAAGGAAGGGGAAGGATTGGAGTCAATTACAAAAAATTTCTAATGGAGAAAAAAACATTGAAATATCAGATTCGACTGGAATATCACCATCATTATGAGGTTGAAAAAGATATTTAAGACAACGAATTATGAAAATTATTACTATATATATTGAGACATGCTGAATCTTTCATGGATTCCGATCAATACGTATACTGTGAGCTTGTATAATAGAAGTGAATTAAGGAAAAAGGTGAAGAGCGCATTGTTTGAGCAACGTACCGCGCGAGAGGCATGGTGACGCGCTATCGTAACTGCCCTGAGACGAATTCTGATGTCTCAGCTTGTGCCTAGATCCGGGCCTGCTAACTGATAGCGTGTTGCCGCATTGTGCCGAACACTGATTGTTACAGATGTTCAACGTGTTCGGCCTTCGTTGCTCGGATCTGTGCTGATTATTCTGACCGCACGGAGCAAGATTGGTACTCTTTGGCGAATGTTGCAACGCTTGGCCGGATCTGATGGGTGATATCGGAGTCTGCAGTAGACCTGGCCGTTCATTCTGATTGTTCTTCACACAGTTATTGCATTTCTCAATGATATTCGCGCTAGCGAATTTGGAGCGATGGTTCTCCAATTTATTGCTATTGGTCGGAGAAGTGATGCTCTTTGGTGAGTGTACCTGAGAGGGACTAGATTGACCTGCGCGGCAAAGTCTCAGGGTTAAAATTTTTTTACCTTTGAAGCACAGCGGAGGGAGAAAAGGGAAAATTGCGCTTACCATTTCGCGACGGTGTCCGACAGGTCGGCGAGGTCGCTGTGTTGCGCATTTGCTTGGGAGGTTGAGCGGAACAAAGATTGCTGTTGTACATGGACTCGTTATTGTTGAGCTTGGCACCGGTGGAGTTGGGCGAGAGGCTACAAACGATCTTCTTTTCGCCATCCGCCGATTGCGGACTGTGCGGCGACGGTGGACCGTTGCCGTGCGGTTCCCGCGGTGGGGACGTCGATTCTCTCATGGCATGGCTTCTGACTAACAGCTTCAGTTTCGTGTTCGTCTGCAACATCAAGAATCCTTTACGCACGTTCGGCGCGTCGTCGTAATATCGATTCGTCGATGTAGCACTTCCAATTCGCGTTTGCAATTCGATATTCACATCACAGACGTAAATAAAAAGAAAATAAATATATTTTTTTATGTTAACTTATACGAAACATTTATAAGAACATCAACGTCAACATCTACATATCTTCTGAACAATCGCTAGCTTGACACGACTCCTTCCAAATGTACCTTGAAGTTTCTAACGAGGGCGAGCGAAATGGGGAGACAATGAGTAATGGAACACATACCCGATTGCGAAAGTTCTTGCTTTCAGTGTCCGATTTGTCGGGCGGCGGGCAGAGTGACGCGGGACGGTGGAGCGAGTTCGGTGCGGGGGTGCTGCCGACGTTGGGGTTGGCATTCCCGTCTATCATATCCGACTCCGAGGCGTCCTGGTGAGGTGCACCACCACCGGAGCCACTTACGGCGAGGCCTTGCCTGGAGGACGGCAGTGAGGGCATTCCTCCTCGCACCACCACCGTGGGACTCTCAGGTCGGTCCTGCGACCTGCTTCCTTTATACACCACTATGCTCGGTACTGGAATCATCAAGCGCACGTAAGTCGCGATTACATTGCTCTCCCCGTCCCAGTCCCAGTTTACTTGGCCGATTTGGAAACGACCTACTCTCAACAAAAATGTCAAGTCATTGCTAAAAGCTAGAAGGCTAGATTGCCTTTCAATCTTTCGATTTTTTTTTTTAAATCGCAGACTGTTAAATTCGTAATGTTAAATTATATTCAATTTGAGTCATTTTTAACTATTCTTATAGGTCGTCATTACTCCTACTCAACATGTCGTTAATTTAACTAAAATAACGTTAATTTAATTAAACCAGTGGAGCTAAAATAATACTGTTTTGTGTTAAAATAATAAATTTCGACATACATGATAGTTAAAAATAACAAAATGTTATTTAACTCAAAGTACTGATTTTAAATTTCATTCTTCAATATTTAACAGTGCAGCATATATTTGTGGCTGAGCTTTAAATTAAAATTTGAGAGAAAATTATGAGAGAAAACGCGAAACTAATTAAAAAATACAATTACGTCATTCATTTTTTTTCATACTTAATTGTTGATCATAAAATTATAGATGCTTGGTGCATTTTTGCTGAGACAAAATCGATTTCAAGTCGATCGAAGAATTTGCAGTGAAAGGGACATCCGATTGTTCCGACAGGTCAATACGTTTTACTTATCGCTTCTTCGTGTTTTATGATCTAATAATTCTCTATATTAATGCTTCTAAATGAAAAAGTGCAGAATAAGCAACTTGTAATCGTCGTCCGAGCGCGTAATTAGGAGCAATAGCAGGTGATATTTCTACAGCAGAATTGATCAATCTCTAGCATTAATGAACGATGAGATTCCTCTCATTTCCGACGTGCTCTCACGCGACCCTACCGTCCCGTCCCTTCCCTGTATAAATGTATGTGTACGTGTGAACCGTTTTCCGCGATGTCGGACGCGGAAATAAAGCGAGACGAAAGACTCTCCGCGAGAATGTCGAGGACACTTGTGAAAGAGACACTTACTCTCCAGGCGGGCCATATGTGTTAAATGTAGTCATGGGGTTACAGTGCAGTACACCCTGCAACTGGTGGGGGTTTCAACATACACACGCGCGGGTGCGACTAGCAGTTAGTATGTGAATCTTTCGGGTGGCGTGCAGCACGAGGGGCTGATACTAGGTGCCAGATCACTGCACGTCCACCTTCCGACATCGTATATTCTGTAAGCAGACACAACAACGCTCGTAACGCTCTCATTGCGGACAACGTAAACGTTCGCTCGAATTTAATAATTTTTGTCCATAATTTGAATATTAAACCTCGCCTCTATCCCTCTTCGGGATACAAAGAAGAAAATAAGCGCGCGCGAGGAATAAATTCATACCGCGCGAGCTTAATCATTCTTTCAATCGGTCACTCTTATTCGATTCGCAGAATCTAATCTGGGATATCTGCTCAACCTTGAAAACCAATTCCCTGGAATTCTCCGATCCTTCAGACATTTTTCGTTAAAATTTTCAGGCAAGAGTTAAATACTTATACGTATTTTATCCGGAAGGTATAAAGGTGCCCGGTTCTTCTTTTCTATTTGTAAAATCATGAGGAAAAAATTACTCGAGGCATCTCGGATCTGAGAAAGTATTAAAAAGGGCGGAAGAACACTCATAAAATAGGCATAAAACTTTCAAGAAGTCTAATAAAAAAAGTAAGACCGTGAACAAAGAAAAATATTAACACTTAAATATTAAAGGGATCGGTTAAAACAAACTTATCTCACGACACAAAACTTACGTAGCGCTTTCGCGTTGAAAAATGTAGTTCTCCTACTCGCGAAACAAAAACAAGTTTTCGCGGGGACCGTTTCGATAAAAAAGTTTCCCGAGAATTGCAGATTTTTTCCAGGTGGCAAATACCCCTCGTTAATATATCGCGCGGATGCGATAGCGACGCCGTATATTTTTACAATTTATCGCACAAATCTTCCGAAGGTAGTCACGCCATTGTTAAATAATTTCGTTACTGCTACGGCAATTGTTACCTGTTGAAAGAATAAATGGGCAAAATTTTGCGATTATTACGTAGGAATCTACAGAGAGAGAACCGTTTGTTATTAGATATAAAAGAGAAGTGTCACGTTGTCGTCGTATCTCTTTATGCAAAGAGATAATTATTACGTAGCAAAGGTAAACGTTGAGCTATGAATCACGAGCTTCTATAGGTCAGCGTTACACCATGAGTCATTTATTCGCGCGACGTTATTGGATTATTAAATGATGGAGCCGCTTCCATAATGATGCGCGTATCACAATACACGCGGCAGATAGGAAAGTATTCATCGGTGGGTTATAAGTTATTACGCATCATCATCGTGCGTAACGAGATGTTATTACGGAAGCAGCATTACCCGTGACGTTTAATCGCGTTACGAAGTTAACTGTCCCGTGAAATAAACAAATTTCACATCGGGCATAATTAGCGCTAGTTAATGCACGATGTTTTCCCCCTCCCACCCCCGCGTTTCTAGAATTAATAACCCGACCGTGTGGGTGGATGCTTCAATATCTGGCAAATTGCCTCGGATTGCCGATGTAATAGCTGTGTAAATAACGTGATAAATATTTCGCGCATGAACGAAATGAGCGTGTTTTGCACGAGTGATAACGCAGGCATCGGCATGCTCTCGCAGTTGTTAACCATCGCACAGAATATTATTTATCGCTCTCTCCATTAGGTAACGTCTAATTCGCGATCTAATCACCGTGCGGGGGCCATTATCGCCGATTACAGCTAGCAGAGATTACGATCGTCCTTTACGTAGCCGACGAAATCTCCGTTAGCTGTAATTAAAGCTCACGGGAAAACGACGCGTAGCGAGACTCGACAAAAATGCTGATTGCAACGAAAAGGCGGAAAGCGGATAATTAATTATCGATCTCGCGATTCGCATACAGGCAAGCCAGGCGACTAAGAATAACTCTCTCTCTCTCTCTCGGTCCAACGAACCTCCAGTTAAATTCGGTAGTCTCCATAGCGACTAATTGCGAAAGCGCACGTATCATCGCGTTAAATTTAAACCGGAAATGCGACTGCGGTGTTCCGCGGTGCTCGTGCCACTCTTCCTCCACGCTTCTGCCGCATTCCTCCTCGCGACGCGGATAAATTTATCCTCCATTCTCGGCGACGACGCGCCGATCACGAGCCGCTTTCGATCGCCATCGATCAGCCGCGGCTCGCATCTTTCCTCAGTGCTCTCTTTCTTTCTCTCTCTCTCTCTCTCTCTCTCTCTCTCTCTCTCTCTCTCTCTCTCTCTCTCTCTCTCTCTCTCTCTCTCTCTCTCTCTCTCTCTCTCTCTCTCTCTCTCTCTCTCTCTCTTCCTCTAGTTTTACTCTTTCTCTACGTCTTTTTAATCAACGAAACAACGTCCCGTTCGTACTCAATGACTATTGATCGCCATGCACATCGCTCATCCGTTCCCGCTTCCTCCCACCGGTCGTTTTCATTCAGCTGAACTTTTACTTGTTCCCCCCTGGTCGCATCACATCGATCGACTCGATTCTTCGTGTTTACCAGCGCGACTGGCTCGCGTATTCCTCGTAATTCTCTTCTTCTTCTCCGATACCAATCTTATCTCGAGTGCCTGAAGTGATTTCGCGGGGTACGATCGACCGTCCGCGTGCGTTTTAGCGATCCGAAAGTTGTTCGTCGATCTGCAGAGCGCGAAGATCCACGGATGATAGATTTTTCCTTCCTCAGTCTCTTCTCGTCGGTTGTCCGGCTGTTATCGCCTGAAATACCCCCGAGTCTCGCTCGTAAAAGCGACCGCGAGATATCGTCGTCGGAACGGCCTCCGCCGCGAGCAGGAAGTATAATGATCACCGGAAAAGGCCCACCAGAGACGTGGTACGTCGATGATGGCACCGTTATGGCAAGAAACGCGTCGGTCGTCTCGGGATCACGGCCGACCATCCAATTTCCCGTTCCAGTCCGTGGCGATCTGGTTGTCTCCAACGATATTAAACAACAGCTTTACTCCGGGCGTGAGATTAATTAACCAGAAACTATCGTCGATCGGATTAAACCAGAACTACTCTCGAGGCAAACCTAAGAGAATAACTCCAGATTATCACAATATTCCGATCTCCTTATCGTTGATCGCGGGACATCGCGGGATGTTCAAACCGAACAGAAAGGGTTTACGGTCGGCAACGAGCTCCGGATAACCGCGATCGCGCTACTCGACGGATCGATCGGCGATCCCGGGTTCGGACCCGATCCGAGCGGAAATGCGGGCTACCGCCGCGGCCTTCCGGCCGCGATTCTCGCCGTCCGCGGGTCGAGGAGGGCACGTTTTGGCAAGACCTCGCGGCGTCTCGAAAATAGCAGAACGCTTCTCTCTCTCTCTCTCTCTCTCTCTCTTTCTCCCTTCCTTCCCTCTCGTTCCTTCCGCGCGCGGGAGATCTGGTCCCGTCGCACGTTTCTCTTCCGTGTGTCGTACTCGTGTTTCCGCGGAATTCACGGAACGGAAGCGCGATCCCCCTTCAAGCAAGACAGAAACGGACGATGGAGGTGCGAGTGACGGAAAACGGAAGGTGCGAACGAGCGACGCCGACAAGAGGAGAAAACCTGGTTCAGCCGCAAGCTCTGCCGAGCTTGTAACGTCGCGTCGCTGCGGCACCGCTTTGCGCGAGAGACTGAGAGAGAGGCGCGCGCGGCGCGCGGCTCACCCGGGTCGAGGGAGAGCGGCGAGGGGGTAGCTGGCACTTCGGAGGGAACGAGAGCGTCGAGAAGCCAACGAGAGAGAGAGAGAGAGAGAAAGAGAAGGAGAGGAGCAGACGTAGCGAGTCGGTAGCGCGAGAGAGACAGAAAGAGAGAGAGAGGCAAAATCCCTACGAGAGCGATGGAGCCGGAGGATCTCGATGAGCGACGAGGGGATGAAGACAGAGACGTCGCCATTACCGGGGGACATCACCGAGGAAGATGCAGAGGCAATAGAGGGAACAATAGGGGGGCAAGAGCGATCGGAAGGAGATGGAGAAGCGCGGAGAACGGTGGCGGAGAACGGAGACAGGTGATAACGGCCGAGGGAGATAAGAAAGGGATGAGGGGAGAAGGGATGTATATTGGCCGAGTACACGCGTGCGCGTGTCCATGTGTACCCGGTGTACACGGAGAAACCACTGATCTGGGGAACCCCGGGTTGGTTTCGAGCCTGGGAATTATTTCGGCGAAATGTAAATATCTCCTCTCTGCGGCCATCGTTCATTACACGAGAGTGTCTACTTACCGCGAAAAAAAAAAACGGAAAAGCTCGCGTTTCTCTCCAAGGCAACAATGTACACACGCGCGCGCGAAACAAAGCGGAGCTTCCGACGATATTGATCGGGCGATCGTTTTGACAATGGTTTTTGGGGAAAACGAGCGCCGCGGCGAAATCGGAGTCGGCCCGATGAAATCGGACGCATTGCCGCGCAATAACCATTTGTTGTTCGAGTGACGATCAGGTGAAACCTTTCCGATAAATGTTAAAGGTATCGCGCGCGTTCTCGGGGGCAATGTAGTTTACAACGTGGAAGTCTGTGTTTGCTTTAAACTCCAGACTATCGGCGAGCACTCGAGCTAAAGCCCTGTCACAATCAAGTTTTACGGTATTTGCCGGCTGTCAATAGATTCCCCGCCTCGCTGAGAGACGGACGTTACTATCGCTGCTTCTTTTTTTTTTCTCTTTTTCTCTCTCTCTCTAGTTACAGTCGCGATACGCGAGATTGAAATAGTTTTTGTATTTCGCACGCAAACGACAACGTCAACGTTATTCCGTGAATTTCGCACTCTCAACTGCGAATTAAAAAAAATTAATAAATAAATTGGAGGCGCAAACCCGTTCTCCAGATTCTTAATTCTCGAATTTTAATCGAGAAAGGGCCGACCTTCGTGGCCGGCGTTCTCGCAACGTCCCATTCAATCGTTAATCGCTGAGAAACGGCGAAAGCGGGGTGAGAAAACCTTCTTGCCCTACATTCGTGAGTTGGCTGCTCCCGTGAACCAGTGCACAGTCGGCACGCGTGAAGCGTGTGCGCGCGCACGTGCAACCGAGTGCGAATGGTGTCTATGACCCATATAACACGCCCAAGCGTAACTAGGTCGTGCACCCCTGTGTTCCCTGGAATAATACAGGGTGTCCCGCTCGAAAAAATATGTCAGGGTGTATCGATTCGCGGGAGTCGTGTGCGTACGATCCGGTCTAAAAAAAAAAGCCTCGCTCGAACAAAAATGAGAAAGAAAGCGCGGCACCGAACAAGCTTGGTAGTAGATCGTTACGTTATCTAAATTAATTAAGCCCGAATAAAGAAGGTATTAATATCGAATAGATAAAGTTGCGTCTTCGGATGAGGTGACATCCCGGAAGATGCGATTAAAAATTTTCTCCGCGAGCAGAGCTTAAATTGCCACATATCGATCCTCGTCGACGACGTAAGAGACGGTATCTCGGACGGTATCGGAGTCGGATATAAAGGACAATATTGTCCCGCGCGAGGTTGATTCTATCAGGATCCGTAGGGCGCGCGAGTGGGAGGCGCTCAGTTTACCAACGACAACATCCCGGTTTTCCCCGCGCAAATATCTTCCCCGTGGACCTAAAAACTCTCCCTGTGATAGAAATCGATCGCAGGCGAGAGCGACCGCACGTTTACGCGACGCGGGCGGGAGAGAGGAAGAAAAATGAACGTGATTTCCCGTCCGTCGCAGGAGGTGAAGTCCGTGATTAATTGGACACTGGATAATTCTGTCACGATTAATAACCGACAACGCCAAGGTGTTCGTCGAGATGGTCTTTCGAAAAAATCGTCGTTTTCGATTTAAAAGTAATACTTAATCTCGGAAACAAAAGGAATAGTTATGAATTTATACAGTGTCCTAAATCTCACTAATCTTCCTATATTTACAAATTTTTTAAGCGACGTGGAGTCTTTTTTAAAGAAAACTCGAGTTCTAAATCGCTCGAAAACTCGAGAGATTTTAGTTTGTCACAAATTTTTTGTCAGATCCTTCAAACTAATCGTCATTTTAAATTAATCCATCTAACTATGTAAAGCCCATTTTCGGAATTAACGAAGAATAAAAGTTTATCCATTCGCACTTCTGAAAACACCTTCATTTTCTATCACTTTACGAACTCTTGGTTACAATGTTTCTTGTTAAATAAAAGTCAAGTTCAAGTTCGATAGATCTGAAATAATCTACCCCTACTACAATAATCAGAATAGAAAGTAAATTAAAGTAAAATTAAATAATTATCTACTGGTCTTCTGAAACAATAAATGTCTCAAGTGCAAGAAAGATTACTTGAAAATAAAAGATATGACTCTAATAATATATTATTATTGTATTTATTACCGTAAATACCGCGATAGCTAACAGTAACATCACATTCCCCTCGAAACGTCTCTACACGTCGGCGGATTCGCCGGCAGAGTCAGCGGCACCTAATTCCGAGGTCTAACCCAATTTCCGCGGGATGACCTAGGGTGCAGATACACAGGAAAGCAGGCAGAGAGCACAAGCACAGGTACGGCAGGATATTCCGCAGGAGGCGTGGGATGTATCCGCGGGATGGGAGAGAGAGCGAGAGCGAGAGGCTTTAGAGGCCGTCCCGTCAGGAGAGGGAAAGGCGTAGGCGGAGGAGAGGGAAGGGGTACCCCGTTCAGTTTTAGCGATACCAGTGCCAGTCCGATGCACCCCCTTGTCGCCATGGAAACGACCTACTCTCCCTGGACGGACGCGCATCGGGGCACCCTCGCGCGCGCAAGTTAAACATTCGAATAAGGATATCCGCTCGGGCGCCCTTTGAACTCTTCCTCCTACACCCCGCCCCGATCTCTCGCAGCAACCGCTGTGTGACTCGGACCGTTATATCCCGACCAACCCCGTATTTAACGCCGGCGGCCACCTGTGGATAAATACTTGATACTCTGCTCGACTGGCTACGAAACCCAACGAGTCCAAATGCGGTCAAAATGTTGCTCTGCGAGCAACCCCCTCGGTCTTCCTCAGAGATTTGTCGATTCTTCGCGTCCCCCGTTTCGAGAGTTTCCACGGAAATCTGCGGAACTTTCGGATCTCAGACGAGCGGCGAGCGCGTCAACCTACGAAATATATTTCAAGAGCAACGACACGACGGACGCGTCGTGCGCATCCGTTTAAAATTGGTGCGACCGTTTGTTTTGCAATGATCATTCGACGCGACAACAGTTGTGTCTCGGCATTGTCTGCCCGAAGATTACGAAGTGCGTAACGCGCGTCGGATGTCGTCACGAAACGAGATGAACGGTCTGCCTTCGTTCCAATTTGCAGATGCGCGCGCGCGTCTCGCTCTTGGGATGAGAAAGAGAGATCTGAACGATACGTTGCAGACTCCAACGAGATATCGCGACATATATAATATACTTTGATACACAGTTGTCCAATTAGAGCGCCGCGCACTGCCAAGCAAGCTCGTGGCACGTTCCCCCCAAAATATATAGCTGACAGTTTGAAAATCCGGAACGTCTCCAAATTGTTTCGTCCACGAAGGATCTACGAGGCCGAGAGGGTAGATGACTCATGCCGTAAATTCGCGCGAAACATCCCGCGAAAAGAACTTTCAGCAAAGGGAACAAATGAGACAAAACGCGGTCTAATCACTTCAGGTCACCCGTTATAGCGGTCGGATACTCGGGTACCGACCTGGGTTGCTGAACTCCATGACCCATATATCGACAAATAGGTCAGAGAATAAACGACGAAGACATTTACGGAGCTCATCCCCCGCGACCGGGACTGCCTTTGTGGGTAGTCCGCTTTCGGTTTTATGGAGAGCTTTATGTTTCGGTCCGATCGTAAATAACCGTGGAAAACCCTCATGGTTCTCACGTTTTCATCAATTCCAGGCCGAGTTCCACCGGAAATTAAACCGGCAACGAATAAAATATAGACGAAAGTCCGGCGGACAAGTCATCGAGGATGAGGAAGTTATTTGTTCCGTCGAAATTTTATGGAACGCGCGAGTTTTACGGAGAAATCCCCTTAGCTTCTGACGCGAATAACCCCCAGTACTTTCCGCTGCAAAAAGGATTAAAACGACTCGTTCGGCCGTGTCGTTCCAATAACAAATGTGAGACGAGATTGTGAACAAGTTGTGGAGCGTGAACGTGTTGATGTCATCTCTTGCTCGACAATTTTCCGCGACAAACGAGAAAAAAAAACCGAGTTTCTTGAATGTAATCCAAGCGTGGTTCTGTTAGAATTCTACAAATCCAACGTCCCTTGAGAAGGCAATTTACGAACAAAACGGAATGTCATCCTATATCAATAATTATATTCTCGGTTAGTTTAGAGATCGGTATTACACTCGCAACATAAGACACACATATTTCTCTCTCTAATTACATATTTAAATATTTTTATTATATTGTTATGTATTAGGTTAACATTACCATCTTTATGGGTTAAAATATAAAAATGCTGCATTTTAGGAAAAATAAATTTTATATCAAGATGAGTAACGTTAACATTATAGGATTTAAATCCACCTCGGGATTTATTTTCCAAATTTCGATTATCACAACGAAATTTTTAAAATTATTCGAATACACCTTTTGCCAACAGAACTCTCGCCGATGGCAATATTATTGTTTCCATCTGAATGAACTACACCATTACGTGCCACTTTAAACTCATATAAAAGAAGCATGCTTTTAAAGTCTTTCAAAGATCCCATTATTTACCTCTGTAAAGAAGCTTTAACAATAATAAAGACAATTTAATAATCAAAAAGAAAATTGTAGATAATAATACGTAATATTATAACAATTCGCGCAAAATTCTTAAAGTACACTTCCTCTCAACTTTACTAATCAGTTTCCGACTAATCGAATACCGACCTCTAAGCTATTAAGGAAATAGAATATTACTATTACGATCATCATGAAAAAGATGATTTATTTTAGGCGCGAAAAGAGGAATTCTTGGCGAAGAAGCAGCTTGTCGAAAAGAGAAGAGAATCTCAGTCCTCCCGTTCGCTTTACGTCCGGGGAAATCCGGCGTTAGACGAAGGTCTAACCCCGGAGCGTTCTTTGGCATTCAGGACCGTAAGATCAGCGAGCGGAAGAAGACTCGCTCGCGCCTTCCGCGCCGACCGATCCCGCCGCGCCCGCGCGGTGGTGTTGGTCGGCCGCTATTTATAATGAAAATATTTTCGCAACCATCCCCCCCGCCGCGCGCCGCACACCGGTCCGACACACCGACCGACTGCCCACATATCCATCGACGGATACACGTCTCGGCGCGCTTTTAGCGCGCCTACGAGCGTCGATCTCTCGTAACGTGACGTCTTTTTCTCTCCCCTTCGCTCGTCCTCCCGCTCGCGCGGCAACCCCTTCTCGCGTGCAACGAGCGCGGCATCGCGTCAAACGGTATTAAAATAAAAATTATACCGACCGTTCCAAGAGACCTATTAATTATTAATTAAACGAGCTAAATCCCATTATTCTTTCTGGAAGTCGTTTCCCCATCTTTTCTTACATTCTCCCGATTAAGACCTTGGTCATTGTAATCGTGTCGCTAATAGCGCCTCGCGAAAATTATCGGTTTATCGTAAAAATAAGCGAGAAGGATACGCGAATGCACCTTCATCGATAAGGTACACAACCGTCTCTGACGTCTTTACTCTCCCTCTACCCTCCTACCGTTCCCCGGCCATTCGCGGGGTGATTATTAATCGGCCGGTGTTATTAACGCGATCCATTTTTCCATCGCGCCTGGCGGCGTTGTTTCGCGGATTTCCCGGATACGAGATTTTTCCATTGGCTCTCGATTGGACCGTGTTTTTGCAGTCGTCATAAAAGTATTGTAAAATGCCTACAATCGTCGAACGTCGACGACGTTATATTTTTTATCGTTCGGGCGGAAGTTCGGTTTCGCTCCCACAGGACGGAATTCGGATTCGATTCTGCTGAATTTTTTTCTATGGCCGTCGGGGGAAAAAAAATGATCGGGGGACGCGATGGAGCGTTGGTTGGCGTGAAACGTCACTTCGCGGGCGACCGCTCGGGAAGAATGCGCCGAAATTGGAAGCAGGCTGGCGAAAAGGTGTGCGGTTTCCGCCGCGCGCGGACCACAGCGCCCGCGGATCAATACCGGCCGCGTGTCGCTTTTCTCTCTCTCTCTCACTCTCTCTCTCTCCGGCTGACAAGTTGCATTTATACTGTCATCCCGTGATCCGACGTTGACAGCCTCGCATTCAAAATCCATTAAGCTCCGAATGTGAACCGGCGCGGGCGCGCGCGCGCGATTTGCGTGAATTCTACATGAGATCGAATTCTTCCAAACTTCAACAACGCCTTATTTCGAGACCGAATAGTTTCGACGAACGAAAAATGGTACAAGAAAATGCACTTGGTACAATTTGAAATTGAGCGAATAATGAAAAAATAGCTGAAATAAAACACAATCAGCTATTCCGCGAAGAATCCTTGAAAATTGAGAAATGCTCGAGCCAATCCTTTTCCGTAGAATTATCGTGTCACTCGATAATTTAGTGGCGGAGATTAAGCGCTGCTCGCGCGGGAGAGCGACGGGAATTAAAACTGACGTCTGACACGCGAGATGTATCTACGCGATCTTCCGCAGAGCGCTCGATAAATCGGGATGTCTCGGGAAGGGACTTAAAAAAGAAGACTCTTCAAAAATAAAATTCAATTCGCAAAAGCATTCGCGTCAGAAGCAATAATATGTTAAAACAAAAACGCAACATTTTCTAATAACAATTCTCTTTCCCTCCCGTTTTTCTCCCATAAGACGCAATTATTGTTACATCTCCTCGCGATTAGATTATCACCAAGTTTCCACGAAGAAATAATCGACCGCCTATCATTTTACCGTTCGCAAACCGCTCGAGGGAGATTGAATAACGTTGGTTTATATCTCGGGAAGAATGATCACTCTTGGCGCGCGTTCAGATCTACGTCAAGATGATCTCTGACGCCAGCATCAATGAAAGAACGAGTGGATCTCCAACGGCCGAGAAGTTATATCTCTCTGTAGGCTTGACCAAAAATACCAGACGTGAGTTAAAACGTCAACCTGACTTTCGCAACTTCTTGGCAGCGCGAGCAAAACAACTCTCACCATAATCGGCATAATTTTGATCTGAAGACAAACATCGATCATATAATCAAAGATTCTTTCGATATTTGTATAAAAAAAACTTTGGTAATTGTACGAAAAGTAAAACCTTACGGATTTTATATTAATTTTGATTATATTATAATTCTGAATCGTCAAAATATTCTTAAACGTTATAAACTCGGGAAACAAAAATATCCACTGCAAATTATGCAACTTAAGCAATTACGTATCTTTTTGAAAAGCAACTCTATGTGTTTTCTTTACACTAATTAATTCATCTTATTATTCTGCGGTTAAAAATATTAAAAGGCAATTATCAAAAAATTAATGTGTAAAATAGATTGTTTATAATGGGACATCTGTGTGTTTGTATACGTATATATGTATGTATGTATCAAAATGAAGGTAGGTAATCTATTTTCTTTTGTAAATAATTACCGAAAATTTTTATAACTTTTAATCATTACAAAAAAAGATATTAGCATACATTAAAATTTCTCGTTGCTTCTTTTGGGTACATTAACGTTTGCCAAAATATTTATTGCACAACAATATATAATTTGATTTGAGATTTCATAATCTCTCGAAGAATCCGAAAGATTGAAAATTACTTTTGAGTTCATCAAAGAAATAAACCGGTTCATACTTGTTTCATGCGCATTCCGAGATATCTAGAAAAGTGTTTTCGCCAAGAAACTGTCGTAATTTTTAATGGGGGAACTTGACGGTGTTCACGGAAGTCTATCCGTTAGCTTACGATAAACGCCAGTAGAATGTAAGTAGCTTGCAAGTTGCGTAGTCTTTACATCTTTGCAATATTCAACTGTTTTACCGCTCTCCCTATTGACTGGAATCGTCGAACGCACGTGACGAGAGCGTAAAGAAGAGCCGGACACGTGCATTATAAAAGTAAAGCTCCTTTCATAATCGCGAAAACCTAAAGATCGTTGGTACATCTCCGAAACAAAGAACAACATTTAAAATGCTAGGTAAAGTTCTGATATTAGTTGTAAAATCGCGATAAAAGCGTAAGTATTTCCGTAATGCGAGTTTCCCGCATAAAGAGCGATAAATCAATGCCGTTGTGAGAAATTCCTTAAGCATATGTATAAACGTCTACGAAGAACAAAGCGGTGCGAACGGTGGTATGTCGTACTAGCCTATATATCATTTCCCCTAACAATTATCTCCAAGATATGTCGATTGTCTTCTAAAGTATTCATACGGAAACGCACGCCAGCCGCGCGCGCGGTCGTTGCATCCCAAGAGCAAAGACACCGAGGTCGAGAGGCGAAGCCCGTTATTTCACGAGTGCGGAAAAGTTCCTGTAAGTTCTGCGGTTGAACGACCGGATGTGCGCGTGTAAGAAACGTCCGAGGAAATATGTGGCAGGTAAAATGGACGCGAAGTGTTTCTCAGAGCTGAAGCGAGGCAGGCGAGGCAATTAATTAATAAATTAATTGCCGCAAGATATCCGTTATATCAAAATTGAACTCTCGTGACTGAAATCGTCGTTTTCGCGATAACTTTACGTTCGCCGGATCTCTCGTGAACACGGCGAAAGGTTGAATTCGCAAAGGTCTATTGATACGATCACGTGTTTCCCACAATTCCTCATACCTGATCGAAAGCTCGCCCTTCGTAAACAACGTGCACGCGATAATAAATGCAAATGCGAATCCACGTGCACGCGATAGAGTTAGTGCGAATTCGCGAATTGATCTCTCCGATATCCCCCCCGATATCTCCCAATATGATAACGAGATATCTCGACGGAAAAAAAAGTTAGATCTCCGAAAGTTCAGAAAAATGATGAGAGTCGCGATGGACCGATTCTGGGATATCGTATGATATATATATATATGAGTAAAATATCGCGCCGCTCTGCTCTTTTCGCTCTCAATTCCCCAGGCTAGTGGCATTTCACGGATGAAATCCGATGAACTATCGGCCTGGTTTTTCTACCCGCCGGTCGTCAGTATAATGAAGGAACAATGTAATTTATCTAGCCTGTCGGATGACTCAGAATTCAAACCTGAGAAACGCGAGGTTTCTTATACGCCGTACTGTACGACCGTAAAATTATACGTAACGGCGAATAACACATATTTGTCAATTATAGTTGAAGGGAAACTCAGGTCTGACAATCCAGAAAACTCAAAAGTGGAAGGAGGTGAGTGAAGACCCGGGAAGTTACCGAAAATCGCTAATTATAGAAGCGCTAAATAATTAAATCGCCAAGATATATCCTGGCGATGTATTTAACAGTGACGTGTCGAAATTAATATACCATAGGTCAAACTGCTCGAAATACGTGTTACTTTTGTCACCAACTAATGGATGCAATTCGACCCCACAACGTTATGACTCAGTGGCTCATATCTAGGAAACACCAACGCGCGTCCCACGTGCGTATATCGGTCGGCTTAAATAATAGCCGAGTCATATCGACGATAAAATTATAAAGTCACTCGATCTTATCGGGGTATATACCGGTTACCGTGCTGCAGGACTTACACGTAATTGAGAGACGGTCATTCGTAAGATCAACGGACGCAATATCAATGACATATTCTAGGTCTAATCCAAAACTTTCTTTTAGAATCAAAATCTTGACAAGTTTACACGCAAGAAAAATGAAATCTGTCGTCAGAGAGCAAATAATCCTCGCCAAATTCATTGTCGGCAAAAAGTCTATCTCGTCAGAATTAGATTGATAAATTAATTTTGTCAGAGACAGCAGAGATTTTCGGTTTTGATAATATAAGATGATGTATTTGCAAGTCTGTCGTATGTCTCTTTTCGCACAAATCGATCCCTCCCGTCATTCTAAACGTATAAAAATATTATAAGAGTATCGAAAAGTGAATACTCTTTCAAATATTTCATATCTTACGTCAGAATGTCTCAGATAGAAATACTTCGTAAAGCATTCGCTTTGATCGCCTTACTCTGATACTTTTATATGCAAAATCACTAGAATAATCACGAAGAATCAAATGTACAAACAAATCGTCTACATTACTGAAAATTGCTGGATTATCTCTGGTAAAATTAATTTTTCGACCTATATTGATTAGATTTTCTCACTCAGTTTCGTGATACTATCTGCCCTTTAAATCCTAAACCATTATTAACCATTCAGTACGATCAAATCCAATTTATATATTTAAATATATATTTAAATTACATTTACATATATACATATATACATATTACATTTGTATAATTAAATATAATATAATTATATGTATTTATATATAAATTTCTTTGATTATAGAGGCATTTAATCATGTAAATTTTAATTAGAGATACAACACACAATATATAAGTGTCAAAAAAATTACTTCTCCCCTTCCCTACACAGATCGTGACTCCGCGTGCCTATCCCCGTTACTGATAAATTACATACGCCACGCGACGGAATCCCCGCGAAAAGGGGGGCGGGGGGGGGGATCGAGACGCGCAATGATCTAAATTGCCCCCCTTGCCACGGCAAAGCGAGATATCCCGTGAGATATATCGTAATGGCGGGTAAATCATCAGATATCATCGATCGGTGACTGACGAACTTGACCTTCACCTCGGCCGAGTACCTTCGATCGAGTCCGCAGGGAACGGGAATTCCCTCGAAGGACAGTTTATCGGGGGTACCTTACCCCTTTCACGGAACACGCGTGACGCTGCCGTATCCCCCCACGTGCCACATCACGTGCGCCGACATGATAACGGGAAACAAGAAGGGAGCGGAGAAGGAAGCGGGGGGCTGCAGCGGAGTCGCGTGCGCCTGAAAAAAATCGGTTGCCTACCTACCCCATTCCGATCGCCGAAAATTCCGTAATTCGCCCCTGACGCAGCCACACGCGCGCGCGCTGCGGATCGATCCGGCCGCGATTCAGCGAATCCCGCGTGTGAGTCATCTTGCCTCGCGCTGCTGCCTTCGCTCGCTCCGTCACGATGACCTTGAGGGAATAAAGATATCGGCCACGCGCGCGGATTATCGATGTAATTCGTACAAACGGCGCGCGCGGGGCGATAAGGCGGCCGCGTTCCCCGAAATTTCCCTGACCGCTCAAACGGGGGCCACGCGATCCAGAAGTACAGGGGTAGTACGGCTACCTTCCGCGGAACGAGTTCGCGACGGTGCGACGGTGTCGGTAACGAGCTCCGCGAAATAACGCGAGTATCGAGTATCGAGGAGATAAAAATCGTAACACATCGAGAAAATAATATTTTTTACGCGTTTTCTTAAAACGCATAAAAAAATTACACGGTTTTTATACGTTTTCTTAAAAAGCGTGAGAAGGGGCAACTTATTTTGAGATCCTGTAGATAACGCTAACTTCGTAATTGCATCTCGATTCTTCATCTGTTTTATACAACCTGCTACAATGGTATCGCGTTATTGGATTCTTGTCGCACGAAATGTGCTTTTGTCACCTCATAAAAGCTCGCGGGTCCGAAATAGAAGATAAATTACGCTCGCTGACATAAACGAAGTTGTTTCAGCCGCATACCATAGATATTCTACAAATAGTAATGTCAGTGAGCTTGTATAAGAGCAAATATATACCGTTAAATACCGTATCGCCGAACAGAAATAGCGTCTGCATATAACAACGCTTCCCGAAATATGTCGCGTAGAACTGCGACGAGTAAACGTCCTACAAATAATGGCTGCTACGTGTAGTTAAATACATCACGGTAAGCCCATAAACGAGATTCTTTTTCACTACGTCATCGCAGATGCGACGACACGGTTATCGCTTCTTCATCCTTCGTGTAAAAGTTTAGAAATATTCAAACATTTCTGCATAATTAATAATATAATATAATTTAATAATAAGAAAAGTCAAAGGATCAAATACGAGGAAATGAAAGATGTTACAGTTAAATGTTACGTGTAAAGCGAGCGTTTACACTTACTTATTTATAATTTAATAATCATATTATTTAATTTTGCAGAGACAAAATTCCATGTAATCTATCGATATCATTTACATACGCTGAAATTAATATATAAATTTCGTAAAAACGTTTAAATACACTCAGAAAGGAATAAACGAGAAAATATTCCGGCGATGCGGCAGGAATTACCCCCTTGGGGAAAATCTCGCTCGGTTATCCTCCGGAGAAAGGAATTCCGCTCAGGACCGTGCGCGAACGACGGAAATGAGTCATAGTGTCCGATCAGGCTTCGTTCGCTACTACTCGCGCGGAGTTGACGCGCGTACGATCACAACGCGATCGCATCACTCGCGCCGCGTCCGACCTCACGTCGAGTCGCGTCACTTCGTCGCGCAGCGATTATATTAGCGTCCCGCGAAACGCCGAGGCGACAGGATTGCGAGGATCAATTTACAGGGATGCGACGGATTAAAGCGCCGCTGAAATACCGAGAAATACGCGGCCGCGACAAAACGCGCCCCGGCGGACCGTTCAGTTTCGGCGAACCGTTAAAACTATCGATTGCTGCGATATGCTAAAAAAAGAAATCTCACCGCCACCGGTCACGCCACACGGCGGTAATTTGTTTGACAGCCGATACGCGGTATAGTAGGAGTGTAGTGCTCGCAAGAGTCAGACGGCTGACAAGGCCGAGCAAATTGCATCTCCTCTACTCAAGGATTCGCGCCGCGAATCGCGCGATCGTCTCCTCGGCCAGTCGCGACTTAAAAAAACAGCTCGTCGGCAGGTAGAATGCATACGTATACATGCATTAACGTGATGCACTTCCGTTTCAACGCGAAGTAAACGAGGATAAGGGTACGGGGGAGGAGAAGGAACGCGGAGAATCGTATAAATACCGCGCGCCGGGTTCGGCACGCGATGGCAGCTTGTAAGAAGGGGGAGAAAAAGGTCTCGTCCCTGCGAAGGTATATCGCGCCCCTACAGGGCCCTCAAAAATAAACATCCGCCACCATGCAGCCTTGATCCTCGTGCACGCGAGGCCGGCGCATAATGTTCTGTTACGGAGCGATTTACGGGCCCGGGAAGGTCCGCGATTTACGACCGAGATTGCGTATTCGAGTACGCGCGAGCGGATGGCATACGTACGCATCTCTCTCCCCCCCCCCCTGAAATTAGCGTGTACCCGAGCTCGCCGAACGCGCTTTTCTCACCGTCGAGCACCTCGTTTTCAAATTGCAGCGCAAACCAGTTTTTGAAGTAATAACGACGGAAAATAACGGGGGGGGGAGGGGTCTTCTCTCGCGAAATATACTGGAGGAAGACGAAAAGATGACGAGACAACGCGCGCGCGTGCCTCCTCTTGAAGCGGCGTGTACATTCCGCAGTTTTACGAGGGTACGACTCGAAAATAGAAAGAAAAGGACTGTTACCTCGCGTCGGCGGGATCCTCGCGCCGGGAATTACTCGTCCTTCGGAGTCGCGTTTATCACTAAATGCGACGTCGAAAACGAAAGGTCAAAACATGATCTCGCGCATTTAACTGGTGATTTGACTGCGCATTTGACTTCGACTCGCGATGCTGGGCATTTTCCCAGCGCGAATCTCTCTCTCTCTCTCTTTCTCCCTTTCTCCTCGATACGCTGACACGGCAGGAGAAGCGGACAGCCGTATTTGGTGCTAAACGCATGTCGGCAATACCGTATCTCAGCTCCCGAGGGGCTGGCCGCATCCCCTGAGATTCGGGTGACTCGCCGCGCTCCCTTCCCTCCCCCTGCCCTCGCGCGGAAGCCTGGCAACGGTGCGCCTCCTGCGCATCTCCTGCGCACCTGCAGAAGCGAGCCCTTTCTCCATAAGGGAGCGGACGCGTCCCGCAACCCTCCCGCGCGCGTCCGCCGGCCGTGATACGTGACGTCGACGGGAGAATGGCGGCCGGAGGGGGACGGGCGGCAGTCGAACGGGGTGGCAGTGGGGTAAAGCCATAAAACTAGGGCAGTAGTGCGGTAGAGCAATCAATAGAGGTTGGATCATGGTAGGGCGAGTGGGGAGGAGGGGCGACGGGAAAGGTGGTGGGGAGGGGGGGGGGGGTTTAAAATCGGAGTGCAAATTTGGTGACGCGCGTGGAGGGAAGACAGGTGGGAGGGGATGGGGGTGGCCAAACGGAGGTGTCCCCCTTCACTCTCTCCCTCGGCGAATTCATTAATCCTTATGAACTGCTGCGCGAACGAGCGGCTTTGTAAAAGACTCGCGAATAACGCCGATCCTTCCTCGCGTTAACGCACAACGTCGCGGTTGTAATATATGGAATTTTGAGAGAGTCCGCGGGAAATTTACTGTTAGGGAATGATTATTTTTATTCGGCTTCTCAACTCCCCGGGGAGATATCGGGAGTAGATATCGCGCTGCGAAATGATATAGGCATACAGAATTCCGCGGCTCGATCGCGGAATCGAATGTATCTTGACCTTTTAAAAGGTCTCTTGATCCTTCAAAGGATCTCGTTCACATACGAATAATCGCTCGAGCGCTTCTCTACACTGAGAAAAATCTCTCGGAAAAAGTTAACACAATATTGTAGACCTTATTTTGTCAGATAAGTAACTTTAAATTGTAATGTAATAGAAAATATGAAATACACCGATTAACTACAATTTTGTAGCAAATTTATTTTGTCACATGCAAACACAAAAACTATGATTCTGTGAAACAAACGCGCGAATTAATATTATAATATTTTACAATCTTAAACAGTTTGTCAATTGATTTCAGACAATCTGAGAATAATTTTTTAGAACAATTTTTTAGACTCATTTACTACAATTTATCCCTGTCCCTATTTGTACTATTATTTGTAGAAAAGATCTTCACAATTGTACTATCTGATGCTACACTTTTTTCTGAGTGTAGAAATATTTATAGTATGATGTTATATTCAAGATCGTCTCAAGTCACAGACGGCCTTAAAATTCCATCCAGCCGATTAAATGATTAACATCTCGAGATTATACTCGAGACGATCTTGAACGTAAAAGATCGGGTAGTGATATTGTGAATATAATCCGGAAACGGAGGTTCTCTCTGCCGCAGTGCCGATCGCAAATTCGATCGGGAAAATTATGTTTATCGATATGCAGACTGATGCTTCGTGCCTTTCGCCTTTGAAATGATAAATGTACGTGTATGTACAATTCTAAATCTCATACCCTGGCGCGATCGATCAATGTCTTTATAATGGTTCTCCTTTAAAACGACCGATCCTTATCCTCAGCGCCCTTTAAATCTCGGCAATCGGAAGATCTCTACACGAATCTACTCTTATCGTATATATATATATATATATATATATATATATATATATATATATTTCTAGTAGAAAGATATGCGTGATCGAATAGCTCCGCATTTCGGACAGATCAATCATGACGACTGACTGAAAAAAATATGAAAATTCTGATCTAAACCATTATCGCAATTATATGTTTCGCGGAACGCTCTTCCTCATCTTCTCGTTCTCTCTCTCTCCCCCGCATCATTACAATATATTATCGCCCTGAACGCTCAGGATCGCGAGAAAAATCGGAGAACGGACTCCGTTTTGGAAACGAGGATGAAAGCAGACTTGAATCTCGCTCGGCGCCCAAAACAAAAATCGGCCGAGCGGACGACTCGTCTGGTAAATCGTCGCGTATATACACCTGTCGTGTTCGGCACGACGGCGACGACAACGACGACGTCGACGACGACGATGACGACGAGGAGCCGGGACGGTACGTGCGTGTACGTCCGTCCGTCCGTCCGTGCGTCGCGAAACGATTCGGGGAACTTCGTGCACGTCTCGCGCCGGAGAGAGAGAGAAAGAGGTTATGATGCACCTGCCGATACGGCGACGCGACGGGACGGAGCGTCGAGGCCGAGATGCGTCGATCGGGTCGGGGGTCCGGACGATCGTCCCCGGGAGCCTCGTCTCGTCGCCGGCCAGGCGACGCGATCGCCCGGAGAGACGATCGCGCGAAGCAATCTCTCGCCAGCGGCCAGTGTTTCCCCTGTACGCGGGGGGGGGACCCAGATTCGCGGAAAGGATGGAGTTACGAGCGCGACGCCACGAACGGACACTGTCCCGCGGCCTCGTCCTTCCCTCCCGGTAACGCTATCGTCGACGTTAGGGTATGCACGATAACGCTACTCACCTAACTCCGCGTACGCCCACGCCGCAGCATCACCATTTCGACGATTTTCATCGCGCTCGGCCGTGCGAGTATTGTTGTCCTCCTGCGCTTTTTTGAAACCGCTCGAAGCGATCACTAATGCTATCTGTCGACGATCGGGCGAAGAATGAAAACTCGAGAGAGAGAGAGCCAGTGGGAGCTCTCGGCGAAGGGAGCGGGGGGCTCTTGACACGCCAAAATGTCCCTAGGCGAGTTGCAAATTTAATTATTGGCGCCAAATATCGCAAATTTTAAATAATTCTTGGTTACTGTTTATTACTACCATATTGAGGATTATTTCATTCCTTATTACGTACTCTTGTTATTATTCTGAAATTATTTGATTTTTTTTCTTGTAAAAACGGTTAGTCTTTGATAAATCTTTAATCAATCTTTTTTAAGACTTTATCAATTGAGATAAAAAGACAAACGTTTCTTTAGAGCATATAAATAAATAAAACGATATTTTCTTCGACAATGTGTTGAATTATAACAGGCACATAATTTTTCTAACATTTATTCTCATATATAATTGATTTCTAATTATATTTCTTTCATATATATATTTTCGCATTTCTGAATTTCCTATTGTCTCCATATTACATGTAAATTTAATAAATCAAACTTCTCAGATATGATTTAGGATTATTTTTAAACTTTAACCTACTTTCTCGCAGATTGTAAAAAAAAAAATTTTGTTGAGATTTATATATTATAACAAAGTAAGTTTAAAACTTAATTGCATGCATACTTGAATTAATGTATATTTGTGTTATTAAGGCTGCGGTCCATTTGACGCTACAAATGCTTCGAAGCGTTCTTCTTCTCCTTCTTTCTTCATTGAAAGAAAGGAGAAAAGGAATGCTTCGAAGCATTTGTAGCGTCAAGTGGACCGCAGCCTAAATAATATTACATTAATTCCGTTTTTACACACACATGTTAATTTTTTCTCAAATTAACAATATCAGTAAAAATAACTACAGCATTTTTTTACACATTGTCATACCATTAATACCTCGCCGGAATCATTATAAAGTTTTTTAATTCTTCCAATAATACTTCAATTTACCACCGAAGGTGAAGACATAAACGCAACTTCAATAGTTTTCGGTATTACGGTTATATTTTTCCAAGAAAAATTATTAGAGTATTCTTTATACATGTGTGTGTAAAATAATACATATCAATAGGAGAATAGGAATTAATTTAAAAGAAAACAGCTGTTTTATAAAAACTTTAGATTAAAGGAATTCGATTGTTCTGTTTAATAATATCGAGTTGATTTTGGGATACAAGTCTACATTTCCGTTCGCACGACACGAAACGCGGGTTGATTTTGTAAAGAACATAAAATTGTTTATTGAATATCAAGTTTTACAAATATTATCACACACTTGTTATGAATGTTTCATCTCGCGGGGCGGGCTTTCTTATATCGTATATCGTACAAATATAAGAATTATATTCAATTGTAATATATATATAATATATAATGGCTATATATATATATAATATATATAAATACTTGATCATCTCTTATATAAAGTGGCGGTGTTGTTTCTTTTATATTTATGTACATCGATAAGCCGGCCGTTCCCTCATCGCGATTATACCGAGTTGAATTTTACGTTTGAACGCTAATCTAGAATAATCTAGATAATCGATTTACCTAACTAATTAAATGCAGATGCGGATGATCGATTCGTTGATGAGTAATGAGAATCGGAGGTGTATTTCACGCGACGCGACGGTCGGATGCAAGCCAGCCTCTAATGTCTCGCGTAATTCGTCTGTATCCGGAAAAATCGGCGCGCGCGCACACAAGTAAAAAAAAAAAAAAGAATCAATAAATAATATTAATCTTATATAGATAAATATATACGCTATCTACGTAGCTATACGCTAATTATACTTTTGTGGTAAAATATTCTCGCAGGCCTTTCGAGTAGGCTTGTCTTTCGATTAAAAAGTACCTTTGACGCTTTTTCTCGCCTTTCAACAGCGCAATATAGATACAACTTTCATATATATATTATATATACTTAATGTACAAGCTGTTCTCTTTATCGGTTCCTCCACTCGCGATTGTAAAAAGCTTGCGCAAAGCTCGACATCGTCAACGTAAAAAAACAACAACGCGGTGCAAAACATTAGGCGTTTCTCTGAGAAAAACGTAGCGCGCGTTCACTCAACAACGCATTCTCTTTTACAGCTAACTTGTACATATTAAAAAAGAAGTAAAAATGTAACGTTTGGCGAAGCCCGGCACGATCGAACGCTGGCAATCCCCTCGCAACGTTCCCGTCGACTGCGGAAGAACTCTCGCTCGTTCCCCCGCGCTATAATCGCGCGTATCGGGCGGTATTATCTACGTGTTATCGCACCGGCAAGTAATACGCAATACTCCGTACATTACGATACGAAAATTACTCTCCTCGTCACGCTCGGAAAGCTTCGAATCCCGTCAAAAAATTTAGCAGCGCCTAACACGCCTAGGAGAGTATCACCTCTTACTTTGCGGTCCGCATCCGGAAATCGAGCCACGCGAGTTGCTCAGAATTCGAGTGTTAATTAATGAATACGAGTAATTAATCGTAGCCAAGAATTGCGGCGCTTCTCTTAATTTAATACAAGTTCGTCTTCGGTATTAATTTTGCCTCGATGAGAAGACGAGCTTGATTTACTATCACTCGAGTCCGTTCCAACTCGCGTCGCGTACAACGTCCTTAATTAACATACAAAATCTTTGTACAACACCTCGAACGCTATGAAAATACAAAAGTGTCCCGAAAGAGTGGTCGAGTACGATTCAAAATTCTACAAGCATATTGTTACTTCGCAGAAGCAGCGACGATCGTTGTATTTCGGAATTCGGACGCGCTTCCGCGCGTCCCGTTAATGTTTCATCGGATGAGAGTCTTTAGCGATTGGAAGGAAAACATACGTGTGTACTTCGATAGATATGCATTAATCAATTGGCAGTAAATGGCTTATATAAAATGTGTCTGGATAGAAATATGGACATATGTATATATATTATCTCGACGATTCTCATACGCGGGATTGAGCATTGCGTTTATAAGTTTATAAAATTTCTCCTAAGAGCCGTTCCTGATCCGAGTAAGTAAAAGTCCACATACAAAAATCCACATACGAAGTATGTATAATATATCCCGCTAAAAATATTTGTATACAACTTTTTTTTTCTTCCTTTATCGATAATACTTTAACTCGCAAGGGCGACACGGGGGTAGAGAATAAAACTTACTTTACTTAAGCGGACCGTGTTTGTCGAATAACGCAATCTTTTACCGCTCGCAATGAAATATACGAATTCTTGAAGCACAGCGAGAGACAGATCGGCTGCTAAATTCCGCGGAATCGTTGAAAATTTCCGCGTGCCTTTCGCGACCGATCTTTAAGAGTCGATCATTGTTACACCAAACAGCCTATCATATAATACCCATAATTATTCGCCTGTAAACGATTAACTCTAAAGTAATATTTTCCAATGAGATCGTAAAATATATATATTAGGCGATTGCTTCAGCAAAGGATACGCGCACGAAATCGTCTTTGAATACGAGCTGCCTGGGATGTCAAGTAGAGCGACTTAACACAAGCACATCTTATAAAGGCCGTCCGAAACGAGTCACGGAAATCTCACGGTCCACAAAGCGTAAAACCAAGTGTCGCGCTTACATCGAGCTAGTCGTCAGTTTCACGGCGAAACCGGTCTCGCCGGATGTAAAAGCTCACCCCGTTTCTGAACAAATTGATCCTGCGGAAATACGAAATGCGAGCAAGCTTTGCCAGAAGCCCCCGAATGTAAGACGTGCACGATAAAGCTCGTCGCGAACCGATAATATATACAAAAATAGAATGAATATCTCTACTCTCCGCCTATATCGTCTTGGACCGTAAATTACTTGACCGAACGGCTCACGCCCTGTCTTTTTCAAGCGTAAATATGGCATCATTAGCGAGTCGACGTAGAATATAATTATACGAATAGCGGTGAGCGACGCATGAGCTTTTTCGCCAGGGCAACAAAGCGATTTTCTTTTTCTCCCTTTTAGGCAAGACCGCTCGGATCAACGCGCATAAAAGCACATATACTCAAGGAGTGTCGTTCGGTTAAACCACCCTGGGTCTTTATATAAATGACAAAGAAAAAAATATGACGAAGACAGTCGCGACGTTCTTTGCTCGCGCGACTTGACTACAATTATTGTACATTGACTTTCACACATCGTAGAAAAACACGCCGGAAAATCGATCGTGTTAATTAGATAATTTATGTCCCGATCGGTATACGCGTCCAGCACATTTACACGCGATTACATTGTAACGTCTATAACACGAAAGCGGGCTCATCGAGTTCCCTCGAGCGGCCGATTGCGGCACAATACTTGCCTGTTCGCGTTATCAAAAATACGCCGCAAGAACGCGACGCTGTCAGATTATACATTGGCAAGTACAATATTGAGTTTTACACTCAAGACGAGCAACGCTAGTACCGGAGAGAAGAGAAACGTGACGGTATGATTTGGCGAGCCATTGATCGCCGTGTCCCAATTAAACCAAACGTCTGGGTCACGCATTAATTGCGCCGTTCATCGACGCTAATTAACTATACAATATTCGTTTTCCATACGTGATCCTGATAGTAATCGTACAAATTTATTGCGGAGAAATTTGGCAAAAATGTGACAATTTAATTTACCTCTCAGGTACTAACATCGAGAATGTGGCGTTGCAGTCTATCCATCAGTTAGGATGGCACAAGGCTTAGGAACCTACTTTAGCATTCAAATTCCGATGCTGTTATGGCATTTAGATCTTTCATAAGACCCTCTAAGTTGGCCATTTCCTGATTCAATTCTTCGGTGCTGTACGAAGGCTGCAACCATAATTAAGCTTGATTAAGACACAATCGCGCAAAGTGGTCGCAAATAAAGTAATATTGTATTACACGAGTCAACACATGTTACACCCAACATACACGGACGTACGTAAAAGACCTGTGATTTTTACCTTTAACCGTTCAACTTCCTCCGAAGTATGTGCCGGATTTGACACAGAGGCTAAGCGATTCTTCGTTAATTGCGACGACGAACCTTGAGGTTTTTTGTACGGACTCCCGGACATCGTTGGCCTCACTGTCACTTGTGACACTGTAATTACGGAAAATAATAATTGTCAGCGTTCAACAGCTTAATAAAAGAAACACGAAGAAAAAAATAATCATTCTTTGTAGATTTTTAACTTCAGAAATCTTCTAATACAATACATTACAATCGCGCAGAAAGATTCGAGATCATCAGATTGAATTTTCAGCCTTTGTTATAAATTTTCATTTGTTATAAACTTTAATTATAAGTTTCTCAACATTTTGCTAAAACATTTTAAAGACCAACATAGTTTTTTATCATAGTTTTTAGTACCAATAAAATTATGTAGAATGATTCTCTCTTTCATTTTTTAGGGCGAGGTAGGTTGAAAAAAAGATATTTTGGATATTTTATATTAAATTGTGTAATCAATAAACAGTACTAACCACCGTGCTTCTGTTGCGCCGGTGTCGAAGGGGCACTCTGCGGCGGAGGAGCCGGCACGCTGAAGCTCTTAAGAGGATGCCCTTGCAGCCGCTTGCTAGCATTGCTCTCCACCCCAACGGTACCGCTCATCGGTTGAGTGCTATTGCCATAATGACCGGGGGTGTATTGAGTGTTACCGCTGTACGATTGCCCGCTCGTACCATACGATAACTGAGGAAATAGGAAAACAATGCACAATCTCGCTATCACGCCGTCAAACAATTGACGCACGTACTTGAGATCCTACCTGACTCTGTAACGGCTCGTACGAGCTAGGCATATTACAAGAATCCGGGCTGGACTCCGGGGTTGGTTCCAACGTGACGTGCGCGCGATTTAAGCTATACTGCGCGACCGTTCGCGGATAGTTTTGTCTCACCGACGACGTATCGCTGCACGAGGTGTGGATGGTCGGCTGCGACATGCTGGTATTCACAATCGGCGTAGCCGTAGCTATAGCTGCAACAGGTCAGAAACTTTGACATCCAAATTGCAACGGTGATAGCTGATATGAATTATGCGTTTTATCGCTGTGTACGTTTGCTTTGTTGTAAAATAATACTTTAAATGGTTTGACCGCTTGGAATATAAAAAGGCATGTGACATCATTACGGATATTGTGCAAGATTACGAGTGACAACCCTACTACTACTTACGCTGATGCAAAGGTGCACTGTCAACGGGGAGTGTAATTAATTTAGGTTTGTGGCTTCCACGACTGTGCTGCCTGCTCAGGGTTGAGCACTTCTCGTCAGTGTTACCTGATAGGAAATAAGTAAAAAGCAACCAAATAACAAAATCAGGAAAACTGCAAATTAAATGTATGAGATCTCTCTCTCTTTTCTCTCTCTTAAGTGCATTGTGCATGGGAAAAATTGAAATAATTGAAATACGCGATTCAAAAGTAAAATTACTAAAATAGTATGGTAACAAAGAAATTATGTTATCCTTGCTTATCCAAATCAACTAAACGGGACTGCTGTTAGTTTCGCGATGTGGAATGTTTCCTGTGATGTTTGATATTGCAGCAGTGTATTCCCCGACGACTTACCCATATAACTTGGCACGTAAGTACGCTTATCCAGCGAACTGGAATTCCCATGTATATCTTGATTATATTCTGGATTGCTCGACCTAGGTAATGTATTACTGGTGACGCCGCTGGTGGAGGCTTCACCATTTAGCGACGATTTCTCAAGCGCTTTCAGCTCCATTTGATCATGATGAATCCACAAATCCGGCGGCTTGATATTCGTCTTCTGATTCGAATCTTTCATATATCTAAAGGATATAAAAAAATATGAATTATTGACACATTATATCTTATGATTAGAAGTGTTAACATGTAATTCGATTACTAAGACATACCCCTTCTTTCGATCTGGCGAGCTTGGATTACGTTTACAACACACTACGACCACTACCGATATGGCAGTGATAAAGACGATCGAGAGACCTACTATGATGTAAATTAATAGATTCGAAAAGCTTCGTCCATCTGGAAAAAGACAATTATATATTTTACTAGATGATTGAAATTATTATCCTATATTTTCTTTTTAAAACACAGAGATTATTTCTTATTTTATATTCAAAGAGATTTAATTATAAGTTTTGTAACAAAACATGCTTAGACATGCATAATTAGGATGACAGAGGAAAAGCAAGATTGGGACAATGTCTTACCTCCATGCAATTCATCATCCATGCCATTGCCTACCATAGAAATAAAAAATAAACATAATAATTAACGCAGTGATTTGTGAACGGACAACGGAATGCAACATAAAGCGGATAGAAATAATATATATGCGGATAATGCTACGCAATCATTTATGGTTAAATTAATGCAGGCATTATCCTGTATATATTACAACTGTACGAACATAATCTTTAACATCAATCAACATCGATATGATAAATAAAAATCGAATTATTTACTTTGTGGTGTTTTAAATGAGACTGTCGTAGAGAATGGTCCGTATCCCTTAGAGTTACGAGCTTGGATTTTGAAGTAATACATCGTGTTAGGATGTAGACTCTTTACGATGGCATCCACCTTGTCGCCAATGACACCTTCGACCAACCAATCGCGATCCCATCTCGTGTTGTCAGTGGAATAAATTATGAGATATCCTAGAAATTGATGTGGCTTAGTAAACGTATTTTATTTTTCAAATTTAGGATTACCAACCTGTGATTTGTCCATTGGGTTGCTTAGGAGGTTGCCATCGCAGCAGAACGGAGGTCGGACGATCCTCGACGGTTTGAATGATCAGATCCCGAGGTGCCGTGCTAGGTGCAGCCTCTTGCGTTTGATTTAGAACGACCATACTCCACGGCGAGCTTCGTTTACCCTGTGGAAATGATGCTTATAAGATAATAGTCTTCCTTAACTTTATTAAGCTGTACGTAATCCACATGTCTCGTACCTTGACCAGCTTAACTGTAAACTCATACTGCGTATTGGGTTTCAAGTCGTGAATCATACAGTTGAGATCGGTAGCATTGTAATATTTGTATCTTGGGCTACTGCTGTGATGGTAGAACGTATAGCGTACCACATAGTATCGACTATCGGTGATATACTAAAAATAAATGTTCTCGTTACAGATATTTCTGCCTGACCTCTTCCTTACATGCGTCACACATCTTATGAGGTTTTATAATACAGTACGATTATATATATATATATATATGGCGTAAACGTACTTGACTTTTCGATAAGGTCGTGTCTGTCCAATACAGTACAACGGTAGAAGCCGAGAGCACGATAGCTTTAAGGCCAACGGGTGGTATTAAAGGCACTGCGGATTCAGATACAAAACGTTCGGGAGTTCTTACATTCGCGTATGCTGGCTGACCATCGCCAACATTATTCGTTGCTCTTAAAGATATCACGTACTCCGTTGTTGGTTCTAATATCATGACGGAAGAAAGGGATTAATAAAAATTAAATTGCAAAATATTTCGTATCAAAAGTAGAACATTTTGGTGTATTCTTTTTACCTATAGGCTTAATAGCGTAAGATCGTTGCTTTCCATCAAGAACCTGTATCTCAACATCGGGGTAGCCTTTGCCCCAGCCTAACTTATATTTTCTCACTTTGATGCTTTGATCTTTCGGGGGATGCCACGATACTAGTATAGAATCCGCCATGGCATTCGCTGTAATAACAACGCACGAAGATGATTTGTAACGAATTAACAATTAAAATGCCATCCTATATTTCGCACATGGATTCTCACCTCTCAGATTACTGGGCGCATTAGGTACTTTCGTCTCGTCCAAATCGTTCTCGTATGTCTCTATCTTTGTCCATTCCGTCCAAGGCCCAGTTCCATTGACGTTGAAGGCACATATGCGGACTTGGTACACAACGTGCTTCTCGAGCCCATTTAGCACGTACAAACGTTGATTTCCTTCAGTTGTCACCGTGATCGGGGATCGCCGATCCCCGGATCGAGGATCGTGCGGGTATCTGCGGTACCGTATTCTATAACCCGTGATTATCCCATTCTGTCCCTCGAGTGGAGGTTCCCATCTTACGATAATACTCTGGAAAACAGACATTTAGTGAAACTCTTTGAATTCTCTGCATCTATCGATTTAAATTATTTATTGTGTATAATCGGATATGTGGTATTACCGTTGAACTAGCTGCTTCTAAGGTAACGTTGTGCGGCGGTTGCGTCGGTTGTGCACTGTGAGTCCGAATTACGATATCCTTACTAAACGCGCCCGGGCCATTTTCGTTGACCGCTTGAACTCTAATACTGTATTCCGTATAAGGCACGAGATCTACCAATTCATACGTTGTACTAGTAGTTTCACGCGTTATCTCTTCACCGTCGCCCTGAGACAAAATTAAACGGTTAGTAACGTTTGACATTGTCAGTTCAACATTAGCCGTCTTCAGAAAAAAGTTTGTATACCTCCATAAATGTAATAATATATTTAGATATTCGTCCATTAATAACTTGTGGTTCCTCCCACGACAAAGTAATACTCATGCTGCTTGTCGCATGACCCTCCAGATTCATCGGAGGCCCAGGAACATTGGCCTCTATTAGCGTTGTAATTTGTAATACTTCACTAGGAGCACTGGTGCCTCGAGAATTTTGCGCGACCACATGGAATTGATACGTCATACTGGGCTGTAAACCGCGTATCATGGCCTCCAGTTTCTGCTGCGTGTTGACAACTCTCTCCCTACGAATAGACGATGATCGGTCATTTCACACTCACACGTCCTCATTTACTTCCATAGGATAATTACCTCATGGCCCCTTCCTGTTTATAATGTATAAAATAATTGAGAGTATCGCTGTTCGCGTTTTCCGGCTCTTGCCAGCGTAGCGTGACGAATCTCGCGGTAACGATGACGAGGCTCAAATTCCTCGGTGGAGAGGGTACGCCACCCCCGTCGAACGCTTCCAGAGTATCTGTGTCATCTACAAAACGGGATTCCGGGTCGTAAAGGGAGTTGGGATACTTAAACGAGCTCGGGAGGAGATCCGCGGGATCGTCAGAGGGACTGATTGAAAGTGGAGGACTCGGCATGTGCGACGAGAACGTGTGTCCTAAGAGAGTACTCGGGTGTTGCCATGTCTTATTATACAACTGCCGGTGTAGCAATAATTTTTTCTTAGGAACTGTCTTGGGAGTTGTTGTTCTATGGGGATTTGCTTTCTCTGCATACGTGACGTTAGCATGCAGAACAGTTAATTAACGAGGAACACGTGGGGGAGAGAAATAAATAAAGACAAAATTAAAATTCCAAATAGAAATAAACGTAAAGAATAAGAATGTAATTTTTTAAAAATATACAAAAGATTAATATGAACAAAACAAAAAAACTTCGATATTTATCAACCAACAAATATTAAAAAAAGAAAGTGTATGCGTTTGAAAAACAGGTTTTATCTACAGTTTATCTCGCGAAACTCACTGGGCTGGTTAATTGTGAGACGTGCTGAGGCTTGAACACTACCGGCAGGATTCATTCCCATGCACTGGAAAATTCCTGCATCTATGGGTAACAGTCCATTGATTCTCAGATTGTATCTGGAAACGGAAGTATTGAAATTTTGAAATAACTTATTGAGCACGATTTCGCGAAGAATTTCTTCAGCGAAGTAAGAACATTCTCTAAACACACACCCATTGACAATTTGCCAATACGCGCTCAACGTGATACGCTCGCCATTTTTCAGCCAGGTAATTTTCGGCTCCGGTTTTCCATAAATCTCGCATTCGAATTCTAGATCTTGACTCTCGCTCGCCACTTTATCCTCCGGCTTCTTTAGAAACCTCGGCGGAACTGAGGGTCAAATCAAATTAAAGCGTCGTACTTTAATATCACAGCAGGGTAATAACTAAAAGACTTCATGTCCAGAAAAATACCTTGTACGCTTAATTCAGCAACTGCATCCAGAGATTCGACCTCGTTTTCCGCGCGGCATTGATACGAACCGTGATCCGATTCTCGGACATTTATGATCATAAGACTAGATGCTGCGATCTTTCGATATCTTGAAAAAGATGCACCTCTCGTAAATACCACATTCAGATTCGTATCTCGTTGGTTACTCGAAGTTAATTAACATACCTAGAGTCGAGTGACGTCAAATCGAGAGCGACGCCGTCTTTAAGCCAAAGAATCGTCGGTTTCGGATAGCCGTTGGCGGCGCATTCCAGGGTCACGTCAGACCCTTCGGTGGCTATTTGTTGCAAGGGTTGTGCAATGAATACTGGAGCGCTAGATCCCTCATCTGTGCGGCCGAATAAAACACCCGTCAACTTGACCGTGTTCCATTGACGTGTTTAACCCGTTTATTAGTTACAATTAGCGAAAAGACTTACCGATGTCACTAGATAATAATCCTAATTGTGCTTTGTTGCTCAGTCTATATTGGCCGTAGCCGCTAGCGTTACATCTGTACGATCCTACATCGTGATACTGAACATCGTCGATTTCCAACGCGCCTGTGGGAGGATCAGCGAGATAAATTTTATCAATGACGATAATTAACGTGAAAGAAAATCTTAAATTAAAAACCGTAGACGTCCATCGTTACCTGACGGCAGGATTGTCATTCGACTTTTATTGAGCACTAAAGGATGTTCGTCCTTTAACCATTGTATCTTTAACAAACTCGAGGAAGCGGGTAGCGCACAACTCAAATATGCAATCTGTCCCGCGTAAACCATGGTGTCCTGAGGTTCTCTTTCGAAGCCGGGAAGGCCTTCAAAGAAAAAGTCAATATTACATTTATCGTATAAGTGCTACCGGAAGTGAGCGATCACTTTTCAGAGCAAAGAGGATTATCTTATCCCTTATCTTCTGTCTAAATTTAATCATTTAAGATATATTATAGTTCAAGGAATTCCAAGATTATCTTATATCCGATATTTACCATATTCGCGAGATTTTTGGAGATACGCGCTATTAAATATTAGCTTTTATATAATATCAAGTAACAAAATTGTAATAATATTTAGTTAATAATATATAACATCAACTTTATTACTTTTTTATATTTTTCAAATTGTGTAGTTTTTAAAAACTCGTAGTTGTAAAACGACAAGTGCAGATAGAAAATCCAGCGCGATTGGCGAAAGCGGATCTGTGCGCGCTTTTAGAATTTTTTTATGCTTCAATTGCACTTCGATGTTGTTTTCGATATCGAAAAGCTTCAAAACATATTCCAAACCTTGTTTTAAAAAACTCAGTTTTCTCTCGACACAAATATTAAAAAAAACACAAATGTTTATAGCATTTATACAGACTTGCAAAACAACAAATAAGTTATTCTTATATCTGTTTTATAAAACAGATGCTTTGAATCTTTATAAAGATTTGTAGATAGAAATGGACTTTCTATCATTTAACGTTTCATAGTTATAAATTTTTAGAAGCAATTATAAAAACTTTTAAAAAATTAAGCAACAAAAACTGTCAAAAAATCGTAATTTAAAAGTGCCTATAATACATTTTGCAAATAGATTTTCCTTAGAGTTCGTTGAACCACACTCTCAGGATAAGTAAAAGCCCAAGGAGTCTCTTTAATGAGTTAAGTTTAAGGAGTTATCTTTTCTCCAAAAAGTGATCGTTCGCGCATCAAAGTGATCAAGCATGATCAAAGGCGTCAAGCATGATCTTTCTCGGGAAGTTTTCAAGCACGTGTCACTACGAAGAGCTCGGATACTAACTTGCTAGTTTGATTGTGGCTGTCCGAGAGACAATCGCTCCGACATTGTCTATGGAGGCTAAGCACTGATAACTCCCGGTTAATTCTGCACTACCAGCGTACACGCTATTTATGTACAAGGACCCGTTCGCTAGCTTTGATCTACAAAAACAGAATCGGGAATCGTTCCGTCAGAATCTGGACGGTGAGGGCAGGTGGACGTAGCAATGGGGGGGGGGGGGAGGAATCTCTCCTAAGAGATACATCACGCGTATTACCGGTAACTGTCCCCGATAAACGTGATCGGCTGACCGTCGTCCGTACGCCAGTGTATATTCGGCGTCCCAAAGTCGCTCTTCGCCTCGCAGTCCAGCCTCGCGGGACCTCCTTGTTCCACCACCACATCCCGCGGCTCGATGATGAAGTCCAAGCCTCCCGCGTTGACTGCAAACAGAAAGGGGAGAGATAATTTATGACGGAGGAAGAAACGGACAATCGTCTCCGTATAACGAGATCCTGCAACGAGAAAATCTCTATCGTCCCCGCGAGCCGAAATTCAATTTGTCAGATAGAGCGATTCGCGCTTCCGGATAAGAGTCGCGACGATATCCCCGGGGGGTTGTCCCCCCCACTTTCGAGAGTGTTTACGAAGGGGGATGTTTAACGATCACACCCGGTACTCCCATGTTAGAAGCAGCAGTTATTGCGCTATCGAATTTCGGACCCCACCATTGTGCGTCTCGTGACCCATTCGTGGCACAACGCGCGCTAGTTAGGGGGTGTAGATGTTAAAAGGGGGCGGAGGAGGAAGAGCCGCGCGTATCGGATGGTTCGTCTAGAAGGGAGAACCGGCTGCGAAGAAAAGGGGGGGAGGCGGGGGACCATCCGAACAAAGGGTCGTCCACCCTATATAGGGACGGACGCTTCTGCTTGCCCTGCCAGCTTAGCGAGACGCGGCCGAATGCCTGAATTCTCTCTCTCTCTTTGTTTCTGTCCTTTCCTCGTGTGTGACCCCTAGTGCGATCGCGTTATCGCGATACGAGACGATTTAACATCGTGAATCGACCGCGAAGAGGGAAATGGAGACGAGAAAAGCGAGAAAAAGACTGCTCGCCGTTCGCCGACGTATTTTTATAAGCGACGTAGCGAGAAATCGCCTCTGAGAATGATTCTTTTTCTTCCGAGAGGCTGACTCGATATTTTTCGACAGTACAATACTGCGAGATGTTCCGAGAAAAAGGCTGAATAATGACTCTGCTGGAATATGGTCTTTTATTTCCCAGGCAATACTACACTGTTAAATTCGTAGTGTCAAATTATACTGAATTTGAGTCATTTTTAACCATTCCTATAAATCGTCATCGCTCCTACCCAAAATGTCATTAATTTAACTAAAACAATGTTAATTCAATTAAACCAATAGAGTTAAAATAATACTGTTTTGTTAAAATAATAAATTTTGACACAAATGGTAGTTAAAAATAACAAAATGATATTTAGCTCAAGACATTGATTTAAATTTCACCCTTTAATAATATTTAACAGTGTACACGATGGTTACAGAAAATATTTCATATTATTTTATTATTATATACCAATTCCATATATTCATGAAAAAATATGTAGACTTCTAAGATGTGACTGATAAATCTAGAAGAGATACCACCACCGTATTTCTAAGTTATAATTACGCTATTTAAAAATATACGTAAATTTTTCACCAGTTTAGAATCAAGTTATTCTTAGCGAAATAACGAAAATAATTAATAATTTTGAATTAATTTCAATAGTTTGATTTAATAAAATTCTAATTTAAGATATAATTACACAAACATATATATAAAAATAAATTAAATATGAATATAAATTTATTGTAACCTATATTTTTGTAATTATTTTTATTACTCTCTTGGCGTTTCCGTCGACTTAAGGGAAAAAAACAACTTTTAATTAATCAAAGAAAGCATTGAAAAATAATGAGAGAAAAGTGAAACACTTTTCTGTATGCGGAACAACTTTAAAAGTAACATCTCTTAGATTTATTCTTTCGCTGGCTGATTTTTGTACAGCAGAAGTTTTGTGCAAGTACAAAAGTTTCATTGTAAATTTCAACGATTGAAAACACTTCAGAGGAACCCTCCTGAAATCTCCTTCGAAAATTTATAGAAAAAGAGCGCTTATGGGCGTGCGATCTCCCTTTTATTGCGACGTAGGGACGTGCCGAGGCGGAAACGCGAAGGTTTTATTTATTCTGCCGCGCTTGGAAATCGCCTCGAACGGCGCGTGACTAAATTGGAATTCTGCCGGCGCGGCGCGGCGGACCGTCTATACCGCCGCGGACTTTCCTGAAAACGCGCGTAAAACGCAAAGAAAACGCACCCGGCGCGATATTATTCCAACATTCTGCCTCAATCGCGGCAGACGCTGAAAGGCCACCTCGCGGGACCTTTGGTCCTCTCGATCCTCGCGGGCAAAAACGCCCGGGGTATTCAGGTCCCGGTTTCCTCCGGGAGGTACGGCTTCTAATCGCCGCTTCTTGTTTTTTCCTTCCTCTCCTTTGCATCCCGACGCGATGCCGCGCATCTAGGATTTTAAACGCTCGAGGCGCGTATGTCATGTCATCTCTCTCGGGTATTTGGAATGTAACGCGTAAAATACTGCCGTCCGCGCGCGGAACGTTCCGCGCTCCGAGAATGTCTCGGAGTAGAAGCGAAACCGCATGCGCTCGCAAAAGAGCCGACGTCGCCGGAAAACGGAATGCATACGCATCATCATTTTTATCCGGTAATGCACCAGACTCAAGGTTGAGGTTCAAGCGGCGTTTGAAGCAGCGTTAGATTTTTTTTTTTTTTTTATAATTATTTCTCGCACGGTCTCGGAATATCGTGAGAAATTCCGTGTTGCCCGTTCGCGTTGCTCGTGATATTTCTAGAGGCTACACCCTCGATTCCGCGAACATTTCGATTAAACAGACGCGTTCGAATTAAAACGACCGCGTGCCGTTCGTTATCGGGTAAACGATACCTGCGGCCGATTAATCGAGTATCGCACCGACGGCCATATCGGAACCGTTATTCTCATCTAACGTACGTCGGGACAAATGTTTTTGCGGGGGACCAGACACACGTTGCGGCGAGGAAAAAAACCGCGGGGACCTTGGCGAACGCGTTTAAACGAAGGAGTAACAGGTCGAATTACCGATTATAACGGTACGGTAATTGCGAGGCGGGGTAATCGATAATAATCTCCGATTAGTGTAGCGCCCGATTAAGCGGGGCACAACACGTTCTCCAGAGAATGGAGAACGGGGTATGCGAGAAACAGAATCCGGTGTGATATCGGACGGATTCCGCTCCGATTTTCCGCGCGCGTGGGAAGCGAGAGAACGATTTTTATTCGCGGCCTAAAAACGAAAAGTGGAACATTTTTTCCCCCGCTGTATAAAATAGCCGAGCTTCGCGGAATACTGATCGCGCTCGATCGGCCGATTGAGCGCCACCGATAGCGGATTATTGGATTATGGGCTCCAATCGGTGAACATTTTCCCATAACCGCAGCATCGCGGTGATGGAAGCCCCCCCACGAGATCCCGCGCTCTCACCGTATCAATCGGCCGATTGAGCGCCACTGGCAGCGGTTATTGGGTTACAGTTTCACGCTCACGGTGGTCTGTCACCTTCGAGCGTGCGAGAGTGAGCGCGAGAGGAGGTTCCGATGGAAGCCGCCCGATGATCCCCGTGGATGACCCGATCCGCGCCGTCAAACGCATTTTCCAGCGACAGAAAAATTAAATCCGGGAAAATCGGAGATCCTTCGATCACCGCGCCGCGTTTTATCAATCTGCAAACCGAATAATGTATATCGCTCGAATTTTGTTATTATAATGGAACTGGTCGTAAGTCAATCAACGAGCATGAAGATTAAGTATGGGGAAAGATATAAAATATAGAGAAAAAAATATAGTAGGGTCGAAGAACTGAAAAATTATGGGTGTGCATAGAGCACAAATGAAAATACGTATAACTTTATTTCATTCGTGTGGCAGCGCGTAAGATATTACGGGAGATAAATATCCATCACAAGCTGGACAGCGAAACGCATTAGGAGGCAAAATTAGAAGTAGTATTGTCAATACTCGTCAATCTTCATCATGTATTATTAGTTGACGAATAGGGTCAACGGAGGTAATTGTGACAGCGGGACGTGTGTGACAGTGCAATAACTTCCGATAAGATTAACGGGAAGTAATAGCATGTGTTTTCCTAAAAATACACTCCGAGCTTCATGAGGCCTAGTACACTTTCGGAATTTTTATTTAATTAATTAGATTTATAGATAATTAGATTTCTAGATAATTAGACAAACAATTTAAGGATACGCTTCAAGCGTTTCCCGCAATTAAGTGTAAAAAATGGAAATTTGAATATATAAGAACCTTCATGTCTTGTACAAAAATTGTTCGTAATATTTTTTTATTTCAAATTTTTCTCGGAGACCTGACATTTTTTGAGAGCTTGAGATAATTTCTTGATAGTTTCACAACTTGCCGGAAACACTTTATGGACCATATCAGGGACTCTAAAACTATTTAAGAAAAAGCCGGAAGTCCATTAACTATATAGAAATTCTAAAAGTTTTTCTATATATTTTATAATTTATTTCTTAACTCAATATCTTTCTTAATTCATGTATTATTAGTCCCTAAAATCTTATTTATACTTTTCTTTTTTTTTACTTTCAATTTATTATTAAACTTGTTAAACTATGATATTACATATGTGACATTAAACTTACATAACATTCTAAGAAAACTTTAGAATATATTAATAAGTAATGTATTAAAATATATTCTGTACGTTCTTTTCCATTCAATTTCATTTCGCGTTTTACTCTCTCATGACAGTCACGACCTCCGTATATTCCAAGTTCAGGGACTGCCTACGCTCTGTCATTCTTACGATCTGCGCTTCGCTGGTCAAGATGCCGACAGCTTTTCTCAAGAAAAAGACGAGGGGAAAAGGGGAAAAAGAGGAAAAGAGAGAGAGAGAAGGAAAGGAGGAAGGAAGGAAGGAAGGCATGATTCGGCGCTGCGATGCCGGCAATGCGCGCTCGAAAGGAAAATAAACTATTCGGCGTGCTGTACCGTTTGATTTACGAGTACAAGCGACAACCTACCGCACGGGATACTGAAATAGACCGAGTGAACTATTACGGTGTGTGTATTGTATATATACGGGGTAAATGGCGCGCGCGCGCGATCACCGCACCTTGCGACCGATGCACCGGGTGTTCGGTACAAATACGTCCGTCTGTATATGCATGTGTGTGTTTGCGCACGCCACGCGACTGTAAGCTATGAATTTATGATTCAAAGTGATGGCCATGTCAAGATGCAATCGTAAAAACTAAATTAAAACCCGATTAACAGCTACGAAGATATGTTATCTACAAAAAATTGTCTTTTTTTTATCTCTATGTTACACCTGCAACTTTTATTTTTTGAATTTGTGGCGCTGCGAAGAGTACTATAATATTAAAATATGAAATTTAAGCCTTGAATTTTAACATTTTGTTATTTTTAACTATCACGTGTGTTGAAATTCATTATTTTGTCCATTTTGGTTTAGTTGAATTAACATTGTTTTAGTTAAATTAAAGACACATTGAACAGCAGTGACGATCTACAGAAATGATCAAAAAATGACTCAAATTGAGTATAATTTGACACTATAATTTAACAGTGAAGAATAATCTGATTGCGAGATGTTTCATGTTTAACTTTAACGACACGCGACTGGAACGATATAGGTGGAGAGAAGCCGCTATCGCTACCGAGCTTATACGTATCGGTTTTACGGGCACACAAGATTCGTTATCATGTCTAAATGTTTGTTTCCGTTCGACCGTCGCAAAAGTCGTCTCGTCGTGCGTAGTTGACACGCGGCCCCGTCAGTAGACGAGATATCGGCAAGATAGAGCACAGCCGTGACTTTTCACGCCTCTGTACATTTTCCGTAAACGAGCAGCGTACTTTTTTGCGAGCAAACGGCGGAGTAGATAGCATTATCTGCTTGTTACGCAACGAACAAATGTTAACGCTAGAAAAATGTTTGAAAACGGATTAGAGAAACAGAACGCTGTATAACGGTATCTCTCTATCGAACCGCCGTCAAAATGTTGGAACGAACATGACGGCATTAAATAGTAAAATTAGCAAAAAATAAATTATTTAACTGCTTAATTATTTATAAAATTATTTGCCTGATGTACAGTATTATTTATCAGAAGGAGGCCAAACAGATTAAAGGGAAAACGATAAATGACAAACTAGAAGACAACTTAAATGACAAAAACAAAGGAAACGAGATATGACGAGAATAGCGAATTCCTCACGCGTTTGGAGGAAGAAAGGGGGAGGATTGCTACGCATTTAAACGCACTCGCGCACGCATTTGCGAGTGCACGCCGCCCGTACACGATTTTTTTACGGGACGATAAATCTCAGGGATTTTTCTCGCGACGAGGATTAATATGCGCGCAAAACTCCCGACGACAGGCTCCGGGCGCCGCGTGCTCTCCTCCCTGCCTCTCCCATCCCCTTCCCGTGTCCCAGTCAGGGGAGAGAATGTTGAAAAAGTGCGGTAAAAGTACTCGACATGTGACGAACAGACCGTGAAGGAAGGCAAGGTACGCGACGCGTGCGAGTCAGGCGTCTACAGGGTGTCTTGTAAATTTCGACAAAAGGGGGAACGGAGGAGGGAAAAGGGGCCGGAAAAACGTCGTGATGTTCCCTTCGGCGAGGATCAATTAATTCGACCGAGCGAGACCGACATCGGACCCCCTTGCCGCCCTCCGAAGAAGACGGACAACGTTCCCTAATCACGCCGTTCGCGATCGATAAGTAAAGAATTCGGCAAGTATCTCTTTCCCGCTCGTCGCTTTCGCAGTCGCCCAAGTCTGTGCTTTTCCTCCCTCCCCCCCTCCCCCCCGACCGCGACGAGCTTTCACGAGAGTTCTATGGACGATTCATGATAATACGGAGATGTACTCCGCGAAAGTTTCCTCACGTTCTCTTCGAGGAAATCCCCGATAAAGTTTACAGCCCCGAGTTCTCCGAGCAGCATTCCGTAAGATCGGATTTGCGCAAAGTCACTATTTCTCGGAACTTTAAACTTATCGTAAAATCTTTTGTTAACAATTCACCCACAAACATAATACACAAATCTTGGGAAAAAGCTCCCCGGAAATTCCTTGACTTTTCAGGAATTTTCGTTCGAATTTCCAAAAATAAAGTTTCTTTTTAGATGGATATTTAAAATATTTAGAATTCAGCCAATGTAAATCTAAATATCCAAATAGAACGTATCAAAATATTTAGAAGCTTCAAGTAGAACTTGATACAAAAACATAACACTTTGATATTCGTAAAATAAAAAACAAAATTTTCGAAGAAAAATTTTTCAATAAAAATCGTCGAGTTGGACGGAATTGCAATCCAGAAACTTACAATTCTGATCGGAATCGCAAATAGTTATGTAATAAGTTTCGTGATAAAATTCCCCGATTTCTTCGGAAAAGAATTTTCTGAGAAGTCAAGATTTTTCAAATATCCTGATAAAATTTCCCGATTTCTCTACACGGAAGAAACTCTCTGAGAACTCTGAGATTTTTCAAATTGTCTAGGTAGTAAACATGTTGTTCACAATGACCAATATAATAATAATAATAGACATGGGGTCAAGTTCATTATGTACTTAAAAATCCAAATCAAATCCAATAACCAAGTTTCATTTTCTAAGATTTGAGTAATATTCATAAGACATAATATTTCACATTATACTTGTGAAGTAATCAATCTCGACTAGTTAGTTTCGAATTTTAGAATGAGTACCTGCAAGACTCGAAATGTACTTATAAGTAACTTCCATCATAAAGAATCGACTACAAGTACGTAGTACACGAACTCTAAGAATGAAGTTGTTATTTCAAAGAATGTATAAATGTAAAGATTTTAAGTAACGTTTATTCTATATTTTTAATCATAATTTTATTATATATAATCTCAATGATTGATAATTATAATCTAATATTTGTAATTATCAAAAAATAATTATTGCTTCATATAAATGTTTTGATTCGACGGAACGTAAAATTTCTAATAAAGTACTCATAAAAAAGATTCGAACATATTGTTCCAGGTTCGAGGGTCCATTTGGGAAGTAATACTCTTGTTTTTCGAGATACTCATAGATAGAGGATTCGAATCCATTTCGCTTGAGTCTTGAAAGCACTGCTTTTATTTTTCAGTAACCATAGATAGTTGGAAACAATGCCAACAGATTCGAATCTACTTGTAAGATACTTAATCACTAAATAATATACAACTTGCATAAGAAATTCTGTGGGAATTCTGTGGAAGAACGCGGAAACGGGATATATCTCGCGATCCGTTCGCGATTTGCGTTCCGATTTGCGAGACACGACAGATATCTCGCGTGACCCGCGCGCAATGCGTTAAGGGTTAAAGCGATCGCGATTCGGTGTGCGTGCACACGCGGGAATCCGGCGTGCAAGCCGCGTGGGCGTCGATCGGTAGTGTGCCGTTGTTGTTACGACATGTATATCGCGCGTGCGATACACGGGTCCCGGCGCGCTGGTACCAGGTTTACGCGTGGACGTGTGTACCACATATGTACGCTAATGGTAACTCCTTTTTCAACATCTCGATAATTCGGGACTATCCATACGTATACGACGAAATAATATTAAAAAAAGATTTAAAAGTAAATATTTTTCAATAAAAATTAAATTCAATTTGTTGCAGATTTAGCAGCCTGAAATTGGACAAATAGGACTTCAGTCTTCTGTCAATTTGAACGCTCTGGCATTGGCATTAGGATGACGTTTCAGAGGCCTCGCGGGCTGAAGACGCCTCCGCCAACACCTTTTTTAGAGTGGAGCAAGCATTCCTCCAAGGTGTAATGGATTTCTAAAAAGTAAACTCTCAAAAAGTTACATATCGATGTTATATGTTCACAATTTTAATTATAGCACTTATAATTATTTTTTAATTATTTAGTTTAGAACAGGTGGGCAAAAATGTTCGATAATATTTATTTACTGCGGCAACGGAGAATCTAAATATTTATTTATTTACTGCAGCAACGGAGAGAATCTAAATATTTATTATGAATATAAAACCGGTAGGTAAAGACACCTCGCGCGCCGCTGTTATGCAGGTAGTATCGTGAACCCGTAGCGCGGGATCTTTTGTATAGATCCGACAGAAAGGGACGGGCGTACGGACGGACGGGGATCAGGATCAGACATCGGCACTATTGTGTACCGTTTAGTTTATAACGTTCTATTTGTACGGCTCTCATAATTATTCCGCGGTGTATGTTGCACGTCGGCAGGACAAGTTCTCTCCCGGCGGGGATAACAGGTTTGTTTGAACAACAAGCAGCCCGCTGCCGAGAATCCCCATCGTAGTTGAAAATTTCACGACCCCGATCAGGAAACGGGTTAATTGAACATGGACACTGGTAAAACAGAATGATATAAACACTATGCCTTCTTTGTCCAAGAATATAACATTTTGCAAAATCACGAGGAAGAGTAATAACAACAGATTATTTCGAAATAATAAATAATTATAAAATATTATTTCTTTTTAAATAACGCAGAAACTTTTAATACTTAGAATTTGATTTAATAAAAGTATAAATGTAAAAGTAGCATAAAAAGAAAGAGATATAAATTTGGTACAAAAAAACTGTGGTTATGTATGGTAATTATCTTACACATGTCCTATCCATCCTTGGCACTTGCAGTACAGATTAAAAAGATACTCGTTTCAAGTGTAGTCTCTGGATCTGATCCGGTTATACAATTTTTATTTATAATCCTATCGAAATATATGACATGTGCTATGAACATGTGTTTTTTATCGGAAAGTTCAGAATTCGATTGAGATAGTATCATTAACAGTCGTAAAAATTGCTAGGAAAAAAACAATGTTCTTTTCGTACCAATTGTTAAAAATTTCGCTTGTTTTTCAAACCCAGCTCGACATTACTCCGGTCAAGGCATCGCCAAAAAGCGGCAGCAAAGATTCGTCAGCGCGCGGATGGTGAAACGTAACAAAGAACGGTATTACATATATCACGAATATCACGTAATTCAACATTTAGCACTAAGCGTGCGCGCGCGTGCAGTCCTCGGTGAAATAATTCGCGAAACAGGCCGCAACTTTCACCGATACCACTACGATCGCACGAGCGGTCGACGAAACGATCTCGAACGCGCGCGAAAAAGCAATACACAAAGCCAGTTGGCGGAGGAAATCTAAAGAGCGTCTCGTACGAGCGAGATGAGTTTGCGTGTCGAATTTCGAAACCCGGGCAACATCTCCGACGCTTTGTCGTGGCGAATCCGCGTCTGGAGAAACGATTTCTCGTAACCGTCTTTAATGTGAGCCGCTTTAATCGCGTTACAAATCGACCCCTGTTGAGCTGCCCCCCCCCCCCCATGTAGAAATTAAAGAAGAAGTAACGTACAATTATGAGCTATTTATAAGCTTTCATATCCCGTAAATTAAAATTTTTGAGCTCGTCACACTGGGCAGGCTGAGTCAACGTTGATGTAAATAAAAGTATTAAATTCCTGCCCAGTGTGACGAGCTCAAAATTTTTAGTTTGCGGGATATAAAAGCGTAAATAAATAGCGCATAAGTGTGCACTACTTGTTCTTTAATTTCTGGAAGGTGAGGAGGGAGGCAGCTCAACAGGGATATTTCTTTATCTTAGATATCTTTATCTAAATAATTTGCACGTTTAACATGATATTGGATATTGCTTGTATGTTTCTAGCTGAAATATATTCTAAATTCCATTTTTCTCATTCTTGCTACAATAAATATTACTGCAATAACAAAATGTCTTTAAATCTAATAATAAGATATGTCTGTTAATTGCTAAAAGTAGCTAATTGCGATCTATACAGATCTTTATGGAGTAAAACTAGCAAACAGAACAGAAAAGCAACAGCATATAAAGTTAAAAAAAGTAATTAGTAAACCGTAATAAGAGAATAAAATTAAAATAAAATCAAAATTAGAATACAAATGTGACATATTAGCGTGTGCTACTTCGCGATGGAGAAAAAATACACTCCAGTTTATTAGCGTTTTTAAATACAATACTCTGTTTTGCTAACTAATGCTATCATACTAATTCCCCGTGGGAGAGCATCGTGCAAATCGCCGTTAAAACGGCGCGGCGCGGGCGACGTGAAATCACGTAGGGCGCAGAAAGAGAATCGTGGGTTCGATTCGTGGGTCTCGTAGAGCTCGACGCTCGAATGCGCGAGAGACTGGTATCGCCGAGATAGGCATCGCGGACGGCCGAGAGTTCGGATGTTTACTGCGTGCGATTCGCGAGCGCGATAAACCGTACAAACGCGCGCTGGGCTCCGGAATGTTTCGCTCTGTTCCCCGCCGCCGTTGCCAGACGCGTGAAGTTATTTTAGCCCCCCCCCCTTCCCAATATTAGAAATGATTGAATTTTTATACTTGATTCGATTGTTCATTGTTCGCACAGGAATGCCTTGTATTTTTATTTTTGTTTGCACATTTACGTACAGTTAAAATTTTTGTTTGCAAAAGAGAAAGCAATATATGTAAACGAAAATTTACACTGTAGGTATACATAAATGTGCAAACGAAAATAAAAACAAGATATTTATTACAAAAAACAGTGAACAATCGAATCATCTATAAAAATTCAATTATTTCCAAAATTTGGGGGGGCTAACTTCACGCGTCTGCGATCGTCGCCCTCGCCGCCCGCGCCGTAGAACCTCAATGAATCCTTACGAGATGCTGCGATAACTTGGGCGCGAACAACAATAAGGGTCCCATCTCCGTCCCGAATCCGAATGATGTCAATTTATATCGCCGACACGTACCGAAGGGCCACTGTGTTATCCCTGTTTTTAGTTTTACTTCTATAACCTTTAATAAAAATCAAAGGCCTCACAAGATTATCAACTTTTATATTAACGATCAAGATATGACGAAAACTTAACTAAAAACTAATGAAACAATTATGATATCGAAGTTGTTCCACGCTATTAATTATGCTACACAGACTGAATTGAGTGAATTATCTCTCTACATCGTATATATTATGACAAATAAAAATCTAGATAGACAGATAAGTTTATTAAGTCAAACTTCATTTCGTAGTCATTAAACTGTAAACAAGGTGTCAATTTGATTTCGCGGATTGATTCTCCAGCATCGCGATAGAAAGTACATCCCGAAAGGAGTCACCCCAACGCTCTCGTCGGCGTAATCTTCTCTCTCGCTGCCTTCCCCGCGTTCTTTTTTTCTCCCTTTCTTCCTTCATCTCTTTCTCTTTTTTCTCCCTGCTCTCTGCATCAATAATAGTCACCCCATGCGCAGGGTCTCTCAACTCGATTTTCTCCTCCGCGCGAGGTGCGTCTCGGCAACGCACGACCGAATCTCACGCGAATTTGTACCTCTGTACAAACAAACAGAAGCAACGTAACATGCTTTTCCAACGATTCCCGAAAATGACTTCGCGAGAAGTGTAATACACGTTGTTACGTATCGCGTGCCAATGCATTTTGATTATATGGCAACTTCCTCGGCTTTGCGAAACATCACGTAATTTTCGTAAGCAAGACGAATATGAGCGAGACGAGGGAAGAGTGTTTAGTGCTTCGGAGATGACGACGTGTTGAGTTCGAAACTAAACGCGAGAAGCGAGAAAACGGAACTACATAGGAGGTCGAGATTAGAGAGAAACAAAGGGGGAGAACGGTCCTTGTAAGATGAGGCTGAGTTATCGCTTTATACGCGATCTGAGTAGACGGTGCGCGTCCCTAACGAATATTAAAGACATTATTAAAGGCAAGGCGCGACAAATCGATTCGGAACTCGACGACAGACGAATAATTCTTAGAAAGCTGGTGCTGTACTGCTGCAAAGGCGAACGGAGGATTCGATACTCGTGCGACGTGTTCCTCGATGTCTCTCTGAATTTCGCAAAAGTCCCGACAAATTTCTGAGCTCTCATCTCATCTCGCTGATCCAATTAAAGGAGTTCAATTTCAAACAAAAATATCAAGTTTTTTAGTTTAAAAACGTAGATTAATTCTCGCACATTTTGAGCCGCATGAAATGAATTTTGGATACATCTAAATATCTAAAAAACGAGGTGGTGCATATAATTATTTCGCAATCTAAATGATTAGAAGTGGATAATAAAAAAAACACAATATTAAGAAAATTGTTTTGAAATTTTTATCTCATCTATCACCACACTGTTATTGCACTTTCTACTTTATTTGAAATAGACAAAGAAAAAAAAGATAAATCGTCGCAAGCGATGCAAACAACGTCAAAACCTTTGAAACTCTTCTGTAAAGTCATGTTTTTTTATCTTCACCTACTTTTTTCTTGAGAAATACATCGAATCGATACTTTTATAACTTTCTTTAATCTTTTCAGAAATAAATTGTCTGTGATTTGATTGTAATTAAAAAAAAATTACAATTTTGTCAGAGCTACAAAAGGGACCGCTTTTTTCGAATCACGACTACAAACCGGACAGAGCTGATTTCAAAAAAAAGCATCAAAGCGCGATCAAGATAGAACCAATCGTACGAAAAAAAGAATAAAAAAAAGGGGACGATTCGAACACGTCGATGAGACTCGGCGAACGTATCTCGTCTCGGTTTTCCGCACACCCGCCTTCAGTCTCGCGAATCATTAACGAGCCCGTTTCCTCCATGGTCTAAAACGAATGAAATTAACATTAACGTACAGACGAAATAAATTGAAGACGAAAGCTAGAATTGCGAAACGGACGCGGCGGCGGCGGCATGCTTCCAGCTCGGGGAACGAGAGGAATGAAAATTGGCGAACCTTTGAACCCTTTCTGTATCCGTTCGCCGCCAGTTACATGCCCTCCGCGCGCACTTTGTTTCGCTCTTCCCCCCTTTTCTTCCCCCCCATTTTTCTCCCTACTCGCCTACGCCGGCCTCCAGACGCAGAGACGTGCATAATACGTGGCGCGCACGGAGCCGAAACGGAGGAGGATCGTCGCGTTTATTCTGAATCGGTTCTATCGATTTTATTCTATTTATTGTCGCGCGGGGCGGCCGAGAACCGCCTCCGCGCAAATCGGCGCCTCCAGCATCACCGTCGCCGTCGCGCGCTCGTTGACAGGTCGATCGTTCTCCCGGCGCGGCGGCTCTCCCGGCAGTCCCGGCTGCTCGCCTCCGCGCGGACGCGTCCGCGCGGAAATTTCCCCGAAGGGCCCCCGATTGAAATTTCAGACGATAAAACGAACGAGAGTACGCGCGGCAGCGTTTCTGTCCCGCGCCAGGCGGCGCGCGAGCGTTCTCTCTCGCGTTAAATTCAATCCTTCATGTCCGTTTCAACGCGATTAAAGTTAATCGATGCGGATTAGCTTTAATCTCGATTTAACACGCATTTTCTACCTTCTTCTCATTCTTCGAGCTAGAAACAAAATAAAAGACCGAGATCAGAGTTAATCTAAATTGGTAGAAATAAACGTCAAGCGAGCCTTCAAATTCAATCCGCCCGCGCCGCCGGGAATCGGGAAAAGAGGACTATTCTCTCTTTTTCTTCTTGTAGCTCTCCGAACCTGAGGTCGCTGGTGCCACGGTTTGTCGGGGATCCGCTAGATCCGGACGGTGGTACAGGATATGATTACAAATCTATAATACAGTTGAAGAATCAGCTTGCGTGCGACGAGAGAGAGAGAGGATAATAAATCGCGACACGCCGCGCCGTCGATGCCGAGAAACGAGCCGCGCGCGCCGGGACGACGAGCGGGCGAGAGGGAAAGACGGAAAGAAGGCAGGGGAAAGGGGCAACTCACCTCGTGCGAGCGCTGTCAACAACAAAGCCAGCAGGACGGCGAGGGGACGCGGCTCCATTTGGGTCGGCAGCAGGTCCGTCCGCACACGCACAGACTCCGACGCGCGTCGCCGAGAGTAAAGGCCTCGGGGATCCGGTAAACTTCCCCAATCCCCCCCGAGATCTCTCACCGCCGTCGCCGTCGCCGCCGTCGCCGCCGTCACCGTCACCGTCACCGTCACCGAGAGGAGAGACGACCACGACCACCGCCGTTACACGCGCGCGCGATGTGCGAGCCGGAGGCGCGGGCGCATGCCACTCGGCGCGTCCGCCGTCGCCCTCGCACGGGCCGCCCGCCTTACCGTCGTCGCGGCCGTTCACACGACAGCTCGGCACTCGGGACGCCGTTCGCGGCACGCATTTTCGACGTACGACAAGCTGCACGCTGACCGTATCTGACTGTAAAACATGGCTAACGCGGACGGACGACGGAGCGGAGCGTCCGGGACAACCAGTGATGCCAGTATCGCCTCGCCAGTCCAACCATTCCAACGACGAGAATCGTGGCGCATGCGCGGCCGCGGATATTGCGCGGTCGGCGCGGTCCGCTTCTCCGCGCTCTCTTTCCCTTTCCTCTCTCCCGCCCCGTCTTTTTGGATCTCTGTCTGCCTCGCGGATGCGATGTATCTTTCTCTCTTTCTCTTCTCTGACAGATTGACCGATCAGCCAATCGCCAATGGCGCAGCGAGCTTTCCTTTATGGAAAAAGAAATTCAATGCAAATGTATTTATTATGCTTGTTGCATGCTAAAATGAAATAGATGTATCGTCAGATGCTAAAGAGAAAAAAGACGAGGGCTGATACAGGTACATCAGAAAAAGAATTTAATTGTATTATTGTATATAATAAAGAAAAAACTTACACGCTGCACCACAGATAGTTCCGTTTCGTTTGTATCTTCTTCATTTAGTTTTTCGCTTTTCCATTCTCTCGAAAGTATCACCGATGAGATTAAAGATAATCCTCGAATTATCGTGATCAATGAAATTTTATTCTGGTGGCCTGGAGCAGCCTGGAGCAGCCTGGAGCAGCCTGGAGATAATTGAAGAGTATCGGTATTATCGACTATCGATGTCAATTTTATATATAAAGATACAAATGTTAGATTCATGATTTGGTATTTTTTTACAGTTGTCACTCGTATGTATGGGTAATTAAACCTGGATGACAGCAATAGAATTGCAGTTTTAAGTATAAAAAGAAAATAAAAATGACTTGAAAAAGGAATAATTTGAATAACCCCCTAAACCCCCGCAATGGCATTCCGCACCACACGATCATACTACACGTCTGCTCCTTATAGCTGCACTTTCCGTACTTTCTTGCAGTCCTCGTCTTTTCGCTTCTTTCTCGAATATACGAATGCTCATTTCATTTCGAATGAAGGGAACGTAATGTGATAATAAATAAATAAAAGAATAAATTTCATGATTATTGTTGCACGGAAACGCTCGATCTTTCTCTAATCTCGTTTCGTACATAACCTCTTTATTGGTGATTACTACTTTGATAAAGAAAGTGTACTCGAGCCAATAAAGAAGAAAAACTTAAATGGAACATAATATACAACTTTGTTAAGAAGACACGAAGAATAATCTAAAAGACTAGCTATATGTATTTACAGTGGATACAATAAAATGGGTTCAATATAATTTAAAATGGAAGACTGAAGGTGCTTCGGTCCTCAACTGGAGAGGCATTTCAAAAGAAAGGATTGCTATTATTGCAATTTCGTTCGCGTATAGTTTATTATGACATAACGCCCAATGTATCCTCGACTCTTGTTGAACCTTTACAAACGATCTTTATATCGTGCCTCGAGCAGCATTAGACTCAATTCACTGAATATTAAAACATTGAGTCATGCCGCAACGAAAAAGAAAAGCGAAGAAAAGCAACAGGCGGAAGTTGTCTCCGCGAGGTTCCCCGATTATAAAATAATCTACATATTTCCTTTTGTCAAGCAAGTTTGCGGTATAAACGTTGTAAAACGTCGGCTTACTATATTCGCTGGAGCAGCCACGCCTGTGATCATTGGACTTCATCTGGCCGGTATCTTGCCTCTCGACTTGACTGTCGTGACAATAACAACTGGTAAAATTCTTGTAAACTTACTTTAGATTTCTCTCAAACGGATTACGATTCCTATAGACATTTTCTGTTTTCGTCCGCAGGAGCTATAATGACACTATGGTTGCATACCCTTGGACTTTTCTGCAACAACCTTGTAGGATACGTATACTTGAAACTGGATGAAAAGAAAGTGATATTATCTTACATCGACTATTGGGGGAAGAGGATAGACTTGGAAACGCCTCTCGACGAGATCTTTCCCATGTCAGATAATCCGATCAGCATCACCGATTCTCTATACAGAAAAATAGTGTTTGCCTCGCAAAAGCCGAACTTAAAGATAAATATGAAGTTTGGACGGATAGTCGACGTTGAAAATTTTAGATGCGTTCTGGGAATGGTTTAACAGTTTTGTTGAACTTGTATAAGATACTTCTATATATATATATAAAGTGTCATTACGTTTCAGAATTATTTTATTTATGTATACGTAGAACCTATCTTAACTACATCCACCTGAAGTGCGCGTAAGCCCGATTAGCTTGGCATTTCTTGTTCAATTCTTGCTTCCATTTAACCGCACGACCCTGAGACAATAGAAATATCATTGTAATACATGTATCTCGTGTATAGTATGTGTATTGAGATAGAAGCAATTATATATTTCTATTAGAAGATGCTTACGAACCTGATTCTGAGAAGCTGCTATTAGTTCTTTGGCTAGTACACGATAAAATCTCTCTTCGTCGTCTTTCTCCTTCGCAGCCTGTATTAACCACAACATGGACTTGTGCTGTGCCATCACAGGTGCAATTGGAATAGGAACCTGAAAAGATCCATTTTTTAACCTTGTCCGCAGCTACATAATTAACACAGTTAATAATGTATTACCGGATACGTGATTCCTCCTCTTCTAAAATTCTTTAATTGTAGAATTGGTATGCAATTATCAACAGCACGGTGAAAAACTGCAAACGGATCCAATTCAATATTTTCTTTCGCCTCGCTCGTCGTTGCCTTGTGATAGCGCTCCAATTGCAATCTTTTGACACTCTCGAAAGTATTAGTTACCAATGCTGTCGCCAATTTTCTATTTCCGTTCTTCATGAGGGTATTAATAAATTTCCTGAACACAATTGGGTAAGTTAGGAGATGGCACGACAATCTGTATTAAAGAAAATTGGAACAGTTTCTCACAGCACTCTTTTGTCATAAAATTCAGAGCAAGTGTCCATGACTAGTGCTGGTTTCACTTGCTCGTGCACTATCTTTTTCGCTTCATCGCTTTGAAACAGAGCCTCTTGATCTTCTTTCCTGGGTATCGGTTGAATATAATGTGGCGGAAAGACGCTGTATCCTCTTTTAAGACTGGTCAAGTAATATCTGAAATCATTCAATAAATGTATGAAAATTGTATAGGACAGCAATCGTGGAATATGTTGAAGAAAATTGTTGGAAAAAGAGATTATTAGAAAGAGGAATTACGGTTTATAGTAATTTTTTCACCATTGTACCTTGCCAATCCATAATTGTTTAATGAACTCACAGCCGAGGCGACAAATAAACGCAAATTAGCCATTCTTCTAATCGTGACGGTTCATAACAATCTCACGTTCACCGTACTCCTGTACTCTTCACCTACACTCGCTACACTTCGTTACACTACTCTATATTCTTTACGGCCCAAAGTCTGCGATTGGAGATTTGCGGCTGGCGGACTGAAGATAAGAATTTGACCAATCAAATAATTTTAATCTTAATCCATTTTAATTGTGTTTCTGATTGAATTCTAAAATCTAATTTTTTTTAAGAAATACGAGTCTAGAGAAATTTTTAAGAAAAATATAAAAATTTACATCTTTGCAGAATTATTAAGAAGAAAATAATAGTGTTTGTTCTAATTTTTATTTCGCATAATCTTTAATCGCCAATGCAAATAAATTAGAATAGAATTAAAGTTATTTTTCATTCTTTTATGCAATTAATTTTTTAACAATTCTTCAAAGATGTAAATTGTTATATGTTTCTCTCATAAAATTCCTCTAAATTTCATATATTCTTCCAAAAGATTCTCGATGCGAACAAAATCTTCCCCAAATTCGAGAGATCCCTAACTTGGTAACATGGCGCGCACGTCAAATTGACGTATGTACATACGCGTAGAAACTGGTCGTTAACCTTCTGTGTACTACGCGATTCCCGTGGCCGTGGACTGGTGTATTCCGTGTATTCGTGTATTTGAGTGATCGGTGTATCTGTGTATATACCGTGTGTGTGAGTGTGTCCGCTGCGGAGTGCGGAGCGTCCGAGTGCTCGTGACGGGTTTACGGCGAGTGCAGGCGAGTGGCGAGTGGCGAGTGGCGAGTGGCGAGATCGTCGCGCGAGGATTAACGAATTCCACTCGGCGGGCGAACGTTATCGGGCCACGGGCCACGGAACGCCAACGCGGTGAAGGGAGACGGGATCGCTGTTGCCGCTTCCGGATCGCGCGAGACCGTACAAATACTACAAATGGTGCGACTGCCGCGCAACGCATATGCCAGACTGTTGAGATCCTGCGAGAAGGTCTCCTAAGAGGAGCGCCTTTGACGGTTTACCGTGCGGTCGCGAGACGCGAGCCTCGTGGGCGATCCCTGCCTGCGGCCCGGAATGGCGGAGAATCAGGGCAACTCGTCCGGTCAGACCGGCCAGGGTACGTTGCCGTCGACCGCGCGCACGCGATGCCGTTCGGCGAGCGATCATGGAAAACCTAACCTGATCGAACGCGGTGCGATTGCGGCGAATCTCGCGAGAGGACCAGCTTACTACCAGGGTTGTCCTCCGTTTACCTTCTAATCGAATCCTCGACGTTGCAGGTTCCGGCAGATCCTTCAACTTTCCACGAATGGACTTTCGAACAAACAATGACGTTCAGAACGAGATGTCGGGTACGTTGGAAGTTGCGCGATCTCCGAAAACGAGAAAGAGAGAGAGAGAGAGAGAGAGAGAGAGAGAGAGAGATCTTTGAGATGTTAGGACAATTTTCCTCGTTATATTCTTTCTACTTCTTCCTTCTGTTACAGAGAGGCGAAGACAGCTGAAGCTTAGTTTCCAAACGCAGGGCAATAATTTGTCGTTTGCCAATTCCACAAATTCCTCGTTGTCGAATTCGACAGGAGCCACGGCGTGTCCACCAATGTGAGATTTTTAGCAAGCAAAATAATTTCATGTTTGTCACTTCCACGTAACAAGACTGACTTTTCCGTTCGTGATGTAACAGAGCCACCCGCCCAAGTCTGCCTTTATCTCTACCTAAGCTGCCAGCCAGACCTCGCAATACGTCGTTACAGCAGCAAGAATTTCTTCCTGATAAGGCAAGGTATGGAATTAAAAACAGAAAGGAGACATATCTTTTGAGATAAATTACAATGGAGCTTGTTTGTAGAGACAAACTACGAATGTGCCAGTCTATGCAGTCTACTGGTAAATTGCAGTTATCTACAGACGTAGTGTATGATTTCACAAGCGAGGATCTACAGGATCTCGGAGAGATAGGAAGGGGAGGATTTGGAACTGTAAATAAGATGATTCATAGGATAAGCAATACCGTTATGGCTGTGAAGGTAGGCGGCGATTTGATTCTCACTCTTTCGCACATCTCACCCAATTCTATTCAAACTAGTTGGTAGAACTTGTAAAAGTTATTTGAATTTATATTTCAATTAATTATATTAATTATATTATACTTGTATTTCAGAGAATTCGCTCTACCGTGGACGAAAGAGAACAAAAGCAACTGTTAATGGATTTAGAAGTTGTGATGAAGTCAAACGAGTGCCCGTGTATTGTGCAATTTTATGGGGCTTTGTTTAAAGAGGTATGTGTAACTCGACGATATCGTTGGTATCAATGACGCAAGACAATTGAAGTTATTTTCTCTTTTCACGCACAGGGGGATTGTTGGATTTGCATGGAACTTATGGACACATCGTTAGATAAGTTTTACAAGTTCATCTATGAGAGATTAAACGAGAGGATACCGGAATGTATTCTAGGCAAAATCACAGTGGCCACTGTGAAGGCGCTGAATTACCTCAAGGAGAAGCTGAGAATAATTCACAGGGATGTGAAACCTAGTAATATTTTATTGGATCGTCGAGGTAATATAAAATTGTGCGACTTCGGTATATCTGGCCAGCTTGTAGACTCGATCGCGAGGACTCGGGATGCTGGTTGTAGACCGTACATGGCTGTAAGTTTTACAGCGGGTGAAATTAAATAACCCTGAAACGAGATAGCTATTCGTCCGTGCTTCATAAATATCATTGTATTTATTTAGCCGGAAAGGATAGACCCGCAACGCGCACGTGGTTACGACGTGCGGAGCGACGTGTGGTCATTAGGTATTACGATGATGGAGGTTGCTACAGGATACTTTCCGTACCCAAAGTGGAACTCTGTCTTCGAACAACTTTATCAAGTAGTGCAAGGTGATCCGCCGCGGCTTTCCCCCAATGAGAACGGCAATCACTTCACTATGGACTTTGTGAACTTTGTGAATACATGGTAGAGTAACTTCGTATCTTCCTATCCATCGAGACAATCGAGACGATTCCTTTCGGAATTAAAATTGTTTTGTATTGTCTGTTAAGTTTAATTAAGGAGGAGACGCAGCGACCGAAGTACAATAAACTGCTGGAGCATCCGTTCATCAGGCAAGCCGAGGAAGCGACGATTGACGTCGCGGCGTACATCAGCGGTGTTCTGGACAATATGGCTAATAACGGAGTGACACCGTTCACTACCAATCAACCATAAGAGTCGGTAATTAAAGCGGCGGAGCGACAGCAGGGCATGTCACACGTCAGTACCTCGGTTTTTGCAGTCCTCTTCAGACTTTCACCCTCCGAATACCGTGTATGAACGGTATTGTCGCACTCCCAACGATCTAACGTAGATAGCGAAACCGACCGATTGTTTTTGTCGACGTGCGTCGTCGTCTCACTTAGAATTTGTATTCTCGTGGTCGTGGAACCACTGTATACACGATAGAACGAGTATCGAGATGTACGTCGGCGAGCTGGCATTTGTTAAGTATCGAGTGGTGATCGCGTACGTCCTTTTCTCCTCCTCTTGTTCCGTCATCCTCCTTTCTCGTCTCTTTCTCGCTCGTTCAATATGATTCCTAGATCCACGTCGCGCCCCGACAGCATTTCCCTCAGTTCATGTAACTCTCGCGATAGCGCGACTTATCCAAGTGAATTTCCAGCGGATCATACGTATGCGTATGCACGTACGTATGCACATATGTATGCGGATATATGTGTATATATACCTGTGCCCCTGTACCTGTACAGCGGACCGCAATTCGTGGTACATACGAAAAAGAAGCGATTCATGTATAGATAAGTCGAAAAAAAATATGACATTTTCGTACATGAAGCAATTTTTTTGAGAAAATCAGATTTAAAAATTCATCAAATATCTGCCTATTGTTATTTCTATTTGTATCAGCAAATGTTCATAACGATTTACTTTCTAAAGCGATTCTACTAAAATTTCCTCAAGTTACAGTATAATACAAGTAATAGAATATCGAGAACTTGCGATGTGGCAATAATAGATGTTACAAAGAACAATTTCCTAACTGCCGTTATCATCAAGATAAATAGTGCGCGTTCAACTCTACAAATCTGATTTCTTATTGAAAATGACGCTTCATAAAGAAAAGAAGGCGTTTAAACGTCTTATCCGATTTATTTCTACACAGACAATCGCTCTTTTCGTCTTTGCCTCACGAGTTACAGTTCATCCTGTATATACGCATAATTACATCTTGCCTAAAGTCCTGATTTCCACGATCTTTTGTAAGGAGCGTTATAAGAGTGCTCGGCGGACTAGTCGCCAAGATGGTAAATCGAGGATACACCCGCATTGGCTGTTTTTTGAGGATTTTCTTAGGACAGATTTAAATACGAGTATCAAATGTTAGGAGTGCTGTAATGTAATGGAAATAAATCATCGACACTCGCAGCTCTCTTCTCTCTCTCGTATCTCTCCTCGCCCGAGTTTCCCCGGCTTGGCGTGCGCCAAGTTTACGCCTTGCTAATTCCTTGTGACTCCAACCGGCGAGTCCCTCTTATCTTCCACGTGGCGGCTCGTCTACCGGCAGGTTCTAAAAGCTGCGGGTCCAGGTGTAATTTCGCCGTTGCGAATGCGGTAGGGGACTGCCGATTATCACACTTTCCTCCTTCGATCCTATCCGATCAAATCGTTCTTCAAAATATTCACTCGAAACGATTAAAAAAAAAAAAAAAGAAAAGGAAGGATCGCAATTTGGTGCCGCGAATCCACAAATCTACCTCTCGCGAAAGAAGATGTTCTCTCGACAAAATAGGGGTAATTATGTGTCACAACCCTCGCAGATCGTTGTATTTAGGTTCGTCCTGGGTCGAACTGTCTCGTCGCGTTTCCCGCGCGAGAGCAAAACTTCGCCGGAGCGAGGTAATGACTGTGATCGATAACCCTGGACGATCGTGTACGCGCACCTGCCGTACCTGTCGTAGTGGTACCGTTTGCACAGGTAAGAAGATGGCGGTAGAATGGTGCTATGGTGGTTGACGGTGCCAGTGCTCCTCCAGTGACCGGTCGTTAGTTCGGACAGAACCACCGCGGCCAATTCGCTGAAACGATCTCGGATTTTTGCGAAGAGGTGACGAACGAAATCGCCGAGTCGTCGACGCAGAATTGTAATCAATCGAACAAGAATATTCAGTTAATATCCCGATAATTCAGCGTCGCGCGTGACACTGACAGGTAGTGTTGCATTGTAATTTATAACGTATGTAAAACATCGCGAGGATTGATAAAATATTCATCAATTTCGAACTGAAACAGACTGAAATAATCCACGGACGATATTTCCAAAGTGATGCGAGGACCGTCCGCCGTTTGACAATTCTCCATCCCCGTCAGTCGTCGAAGCCTATATAATTCGAAAGAAGCAGTAGCTTGCGCTAATTCGAATCAGGGTGAGTAAATAATTTTATGTTCCTTTGGACTGTCAAAAAGACGTGGAACTGCCGTGAAAACCAGCGCGATAAAAAATTACGTGACAAAAGAAATGCGCCACAGCGATTTTCTAACGATTAGTTGTTTTGTTGAACAAATTCCGAAATCTAGCGAGAAAATCGAGAGAAATCGCCCGAAAACAAAAAGATCGTTTCGAGAGGATTATTAAGAAATAATATTGGGAATATATCTCTCGATGGCAACAGGATAATTTTTTAGACGACGCCGCGACGGCAACCGTTGCTCGGTAGTTTTCTTCTTTTTCTTTTCATATCTGTACCTTAGAAATCGAAATTCGAGAAAGAATCGTATCTCCATTATTATGAATTCAGAGAAAACAAGGTTTTAAGTAATTTAACTAACGTATTTAATAGTACAACTGTCAATAATATGCTGTACCTGACTAAAATTAAGACACTGAAAATTTTCAATATGACTTTTTCCAAACATTGTATTTTAGGAACTAGTAATAACAGACGTAAGACCTTTTATTATTAAACAATTTAAGTTCCTGGTATATTGAAAACGGTATATTGTATAATTAATCTGGTATATTCTATTAACTCCATTTTAACAAAACCTACAATTTTTTACCTACAGGTACATCTAAGGTACATCTAAGGTACAGATACATTCTTGAGTGAGAGAGACGATTAGAAACAGGGAGAGTGTTTCGAAAAAGATTGTTAAAAAATAACATTGGGAATATATCTCTCGATAGAGCAATAGGACAATTTTTTAGACGACGGCAACGTCGCTCGGTATCTTTCTTTTCTTTTTTTTTCTTCTTCGTGCGTCCTTGACGCCGAGAAAGAGAGACAATTGACCGTAAGGGTTTCACGGCTTCGCGGACATACATTGGCGACGATTATCGCCGTGAATAGTCGTAGATTATGCCTGCTGCTGCTGCTGCTGCTGCTGCTGCAGCTCGCACTGCCCCGGAATCAATTCTCTTGAATATTTGATGCGCGAGCCGTTCCGCCCTCCCGGAACTCCGGGCGCCCGTCCGCCTCGGAGAGTCTATATCCGTAAGCCCTCCCCCTCCCCCCTCGACCGCGCGATAGACCGTCCGGTCTTTTAAATCGCCCACTGAAATGCGACCACATCATTCCTATTCGCGATGACCCGTCACATTCTCGGGAGGACGCGCGACCGACACCGAGCCCCCCTCCCCCCCCCCCCGCGTTTTCCCAAGGAGACCCCTGTCGCGCCCCATCCGTTCGCATCCCCTGCGGCGCGTATCGTTTTTTGATTCGGCAAAAAGCGTATATTCGACGTTGATTTCCGCAAGAAGCGGAAAAAATCTCGTATCGTTGCAAAAAGTCGACGGAACGCAGCGAGAGCAAGCGCCGCTTCATCGCCCGCTACCCCCCCATTTCCCCATCCCCCTTGAAATTCATGATCGACTTACAATAGTTACAATCGCGTTATATTCGACGTAATCGAAGCGCGGTGAACGTCAGCGGAAATAGATCGTCTTGCGACATTGCGAATCGATTCGGAACGCGGATAGTATAACGCTATACCGGTCCCATTTACGTCTTTTTACATTACGCGGCGCATAATGTTACGTTGTCGCACGTAATACGTCGCTTTGCGCGAAAGCGTGCAGCGACGCAAACGTAAAACGTAAACGAAACGTGGTGGTAGTGACTCACACGACCTGCGGCCGGCGCGCGCGGGGAGAACGCGGCAGGTGCACACGCTGCCGCCGCGGCCGCGCCGCGCCGGTTGCTGATACTGGGCTGGGTGCTGCTGCTCCGCTACCACCACCTTTTGCCTTCAGCGTGGTGGCCGGCCAGCCGGGTAACCCACGGCATGGCAGACAGGGGGACGTTCCCTCGCGTCCCCCGCGCGGATGTTCCCAGGAGATTATTGATCGGCCGCGCAGATATTTCCACTGACGACGATGTAGCCGATGATGGGGCCAGGTCCTCGGCCGTCGGCGATGGCGTCCGTCCGAATTTCTTCTCGGGCCCTCCTTGCTCTTCCGGCAAGGTCCTGTCCCTGCGTGAAGATTCTCTCCTCGGGTTCGGACTCTTTTCTTTCGTTTTCGACCGAAAAACGACAAAAGTTCGGTTTTACGTTAAATCGCGAATATATATCTGTACCTTAGAGGTAAAAGAATTGTATCTCCAGTTTTTGTCAAAATGGAGTTAATATATTTTTTTAATATACCACGAGCTTGATTTGTATAATGGTAAAGAACCTTATGTCTATTATTACTAGTTCAGTTGTACTATTGATAGTTGTACTATTAAATATGTCAGTTAAATTACTTTATTATTACTTTATTCCCTGTTTTCTCTACATTTATAATAATGGAGATACGATTCTTTACCTCTAAGGTACAGAATGGAAAGTACAATATATAAAATTCTGTCGCTAAAGAGCTGGCGGTATGTAAAATAAGAAGTTGAATTACATGTACACCGAAAAAGACAGCGCCTCTCAAATGCTACATGCGATTATAATTCAATTTCAAATAATTCTTTAAAAAATATGTATGTTTTATATGTATCGAGTCTGAAATGATATTGGACCAGGGTGTAGCAAATTATTTTCTCTAGAAGTTTTAACAACGTAAGAAAATGTTGATGAGTTACATCGTAAAACATACAGTAACGATAATATTTTGCTTCTCTCTTGGTTGCCAAATTTTATCGCACAGGCAAATTGGATTCTTATATAACTAACAAAATTAATTACTTAATTAATTACTAAAACCTCGCTTTTCCTGCTGTCTTGTCTAAAACTTTATGGCATCAATCTGAAGTAAATTATCCCCTAATTCGCGTAACTAACGAACACATTTCGAGATACATCTCTTCAGAAACTTGATGAGTTTGATAGCGAACTCTTCGCGAGACGCGTGACGAGAATCCAATATTATCCTCATCACGAAAGAAATGTGTGTTAATAAGAAAATTATGTTTTGCATTTAAGGGCTACTGTTGGCAGGAAAAATTCGTCGCGCACATTTCGAAGTCGGAAGCGTCCACCTAAAATTCAACGTTTTATTGCAACGATTGTACTTTTCCGTGGATGATATTTTCCCTACCGCTCCCGGAAGGAGGGCCCGTCCTCCGTAGAACGCCCAAAAGCGTCAACGTGTACGTGTCCTGCGTCTGTGTTGATTCAGTAGGACTGACAAATCTCGTACTAACGATCCCGCATGGACGCCGACCAATGATGATGAGGGTCCGGGGTGAATCTTGCGCGCCATTCTCTCGTCTCGGTCGAATGGCCGTGGCTCCTACCCCTCTCTCACGCCGGCTTTATCGTAACTGGCGGTCGCTGCCTCCCCCGATTCGATCAATGGAGGCCGTCTGTACCAAGGCGAGTGGGCGAACTGCGTCCACCCCCGCTTACGGCGCAGACAGAACGAAAATACGCGTATACCGCCTCCGTTCGTTCGTTCTCGGATGACAGAAACGTTCCCGCGTAAATGGTACATTCGGAAAATCTGAAATCAATTGTGGGAAGCCAGGAAAATTATGTAAATTTTATCGCGTTCGAACGCTTGGATATGAATATAAATAGCAGCGATTATACAGAGAGCTTTAGCCTTCTGCTAAAATAACTTGATAAGTGTCTCTGCGTTAATCAATATAAAAAACTGTTTAACATGTATTCGCGTAATTAGATCGAGACCGAACGATATTTGTAAATGCGACTACAATATATATATATATATATATCAACATTTATCCATTTAAATCGTGTTCCTTCAAAAGAGCCGAATATTTTTTTATCAAATGATTAGTTTGCGATAACTTAAAATTAATGATGGATTCAAGACTCGTTGAGTTATTTTGAAAATGTGATAAGAATTTCGGATTTTTCTAATGTCATTCGAAACGGAAGCGTCTTGAAAAGTTTACTTATTTTAAAAGTCTTGAATGTGTTGGAAGCTTTGAATGTTTTAAGAAAGAAAAATATATTTTTTTCCCTTACAACACACCGTTATTTTTTACTTCAATTTATTCTCTATTTTACTCGCTAACAAAAATTCATAAACACTTCAGATTTTAATACGGAAATTTTCTAGACGTTTCAAGAATTTCAAGACATTGAAAATTTTTAAAAAGATTCCGGTTTCGATATTCGGAACAATTGGATCTGTGTAGGTATCCAAATATTTATAAGAAGGACTCAAGGCGCTAAAACGCTAAAACGTGGTGTTACGCAAGCGACGTATCTCTTAATTCAATTAATATAATCGTTTTATCGACATACGTCATCTGCGAGCTGAAATATTTCGGCGTCCGTCGCCGCCCGTGTTCGTATACACGCCATGATCGGCATCAGGAGGGTGAGCTTCCCCCGTTGCTTTTAGTTAGGGGAGGGTCGACGAAAAGGAAAGAGGGTCGTCGGCGGGTCTGGCCGACGCGTGTGCGGTGTGCATGGTCCACCTGTGCGAGAGGGAACCTAGCACCTGTCACCACACGCGCGCACTAAGGTGCCTCCGTCAGATCGCAGGTAGGCACTAGCCAGCCAGCCAGCCAGCGGGTTCCACCCCTTTGCTACCACCAGTCCAACTCGCCCGACCGTACCGTGTGCGCGCCACTCTCTCGCAGTCAGTCGTCGTTAATCGCTCATTTCGCACATACGTGGTGTATACCTGGGTCGCTATCCGGCCAGGAAACAAGTGCGAATAATAATTTCAATTTCGAGTGTGGTACTACGATTTTTGGTGATCTTTCTCTCTCTTCTCCCGATCCAAACTCTCCAACCCTCGCGGGATTGTGATCGATGTTGCGCCCTTCGGCGAACGAGCGTCAACGGGTGACGCATTATCTGACGCCGTTTGCCTCCCGAAGAGCGCTTCGGGTTCTCGGTCGTGGTTTGCGTGAAAATCGGTTCGCAGGACGCTATTCACACGCGTGTAATACCAGCGCGTGAGATGAAATGAAAGAAGAAAGGTGAAAGAGAGAGTTTTACGCCGAACGGTCGTCGTCTCTGTGACGTCAGGAGACATTTCCGCGAGCTGGTGAATCACGGAGTTTCCAGGTACCGCGTGAGCGGTTCCGGAAACCAGTACAATCGGAATTCAACGTCGAACCACCCCCTTGTATCGCGAGCTTGCGAGTGGACAGAAAAGTAGTGCCATCATCGAATTGCCTTCCGAACAAAATTATTTGCGCCCTCGTCACCTATTTACGAAACCCAACTCGAACAATTCGATCAAGCGATACCTCTAAAAACGCGAAGAAACGCTCCTTCCGAGCAGAAATTAACGCGGAAACGGGGAACCGTTGGTTTTTAGGCGCTTCTCGCGCTGGCACGCTGGAGCGGGTGATGAGAGACGGCAAAAATGAGGATCGACCTAGCGGAAGTTGAAGTATCGACGGAGGACAGCCCGCCTGCCGCCATCGCCGTCGCCGCCGCGGCGGACATCGGCAGCATGGACAGCACAGACGACTACGACGGAGTCGAGGCCGAATTAACGAGCCTCTCCTGGTTGCAGTCGCTGGATATCACCAGCGCGTCCGGCCTGCCGACGCCACCCTGCTCGCCATCGCCACCGCCGCTCGCCCGCCAACCCCCGAAGAAGCTGTCGCCCTTGGTCAAGGCCGAACTAGGTAACCAGGTTTCAAGGATTTAAACCCGGAACCGGAGAACCGCACGCGTGCCCTCGTTATTATCGTTATACACTGTTAAAATCATAGTATCAAATTATACTCAATTTTAGTCATTTTTAACTATTCCTATAGGCCGCCACTGCTCCTGCTCAATATGTTGTTAATTTAATTCAAACAATGTTAATTTAAATAAACCAATGGAGTTAGAATAATATTGTTTGTGTTAAAATAATAAATTTTGACACACATGATAGCTAAAAATAAAATGTTATTTATCTCAAGGTATTGGTTTAAATTTCGCTCTTTAATATTTAACAGTGTACGGTAAAATCTCGAAAATTAACAAAATAATTTGAATATAATTTATAAAATAAAATTTCTTATTACATTTTAATCTATATTAAAAATTTAGGAAAATTGTTTGGAAACTTATCGCCTATTTAAAAAAGTGCTGTCCAAGAGATATACAAGTTATAAAAATGTGTTTGTCTCCTGCCTTATTTCTCGCTGTATATTGAGAACCTCGATGAAATTTTTAAGTCGTTTGATCAATTTTTTGCGGATAATTGTGTCTAGATGATATATCGATCTTCGAATCGCGGAATGAGAAGATTGCTAAAAATACACCCCGTAATAATGTCGCACATGTGTACAATTGAGCGGGTAATTTTCTTTCGATTTCCCTATTTTTATTAGATCTCGCGGAAAATGCCGACAAATATCGAACGGATCCCAACGCGAAGCCGCCGTTCTCCTACGCCACAATCATTTGTCTTGCGATGCGCGCCAACAATAACAAGGTCTCCCTTTCGAACATCTACGCGTGGATCCGAGAGAATTTCTTGTTTTACAAGTACGCCGATCCAGCCTGGCAGGTAAAGCGGACTTTACGTTTGTAATTCCCATCTTTCTTTTCTCCTCAAATTAATCAACAATTAAATATACCTACTTTATCTAATTTGTATAAGTTTTCGCTTCACTTGCTTTCTGACTTTGAAAAGGAAAACTTTTGGCTCTGCCGCTTCAGTGCCAAACATCGTTAAATTGCTGATAATAATCTCTATCGCTTATCGCGAACAGAACTCGATCCGGCACAATCTCTCGTTGAACAAGTGCTTCGTGAAGCTGCCGCGCTCCAAGGACGAGCCGGGCAAGGGCGGCTTCTGGAAGCTGGATCTCGAGAGGATGGAGGAGGGCAAGCGGTCCAGGCGCCAGCGTTCCATGATCTCGCAGCGGTCTCGGGGCACCAAGAGGCAATCCCCCTCCGCGACGACCACGACGACGGCGACGACCACGACGGCGACGACGACGCTTAACGCTCTTAATACCGGCAGCAGCTGCACGCCGCCCACCAGCTGCCTGTCCAACACCCTGTACGAGACTCCGCCTAGTAGCGTGTCACCCCCCATCCCGGACAGTCTGTCGGAAGTGCCGGAGTCGACGCAGGTGAGCCTGAGCGAGGACGACTTCACGAGCCTGCTGATCGCTGGCTGGGACGAGAATAATCAGCTGGAGCTTCTCGATCTCTTGGACACCCTCTAAACTCCCTCTAAATGCCCCCGCCCTTCCCTCCTCCCTCTCTCTTTCCCGTCTCTCAGGAATCATCGGTTCTTCGTACGGAACGGAAGCGTTCTTGTTCTCTCTGCATGCGTCCCTCGATTTCCCGTTTCACACGGGATGATGAATTTCGGCGTGAATAACGGCATTTTCCGAACTCCGAGATAGACTGAGAGAAATCTCAGTTTTTTTGTTCTATCGGAATTCGCGAGAGCGTTCCATTCCGTGGTTGCGATATAACGCGCGAATGGCAATTATGTCGTTAAACTATTTTACGTCCAAGAGCAGGCAGACGCAAAAGTTTGATTCGATCGTGTATTTGTTATATAAAATGTCAGATATTAATTTGCGACCGAGGTCGAGGCGAGGTGAGAACAGAAGTGCCGTTAGGGAAGAAAGGCCAGAGAGAGAAAAGCGAGCGTATCTTCTTTCTTCTTCCTTAACAGTGAGTTAACAGGCGTAAACGATATAACGAATGAATTGTAACGTCGCAATTTGAACGCGCTCAGGCAGATGGTCTTAAAGCTCCTGTTTCCTCATTGGAACCGCATTGAACTGTGACGCGAGAAGCGAGAGGCGAATCGCATGGCACGTGAACCTTTTTCCCTTTTCTTTCCTCTTTATACATTGAAGTAAATTAGCTTTCTCGTATATTCGCGTGCGTTTATTATTCTGGATTGATTCGATCTTTAACCCACTAAATTCTAACAGACCTCCACGCGCTTTTCTGTTTTATCCTCGTAACTTGGATTCTAATTCAAAATTTTTAGACCGCGATTGATATTTAGAGGAGCAAGTCATTTTACCCCTAAATACTAATTGTTTAGAAGTTTTGATTAGGATCCGAGTTACAAGTTTAAAACAGAAAAGCGCGCAAGGATCTCGCAGGACTTAATGGGTTAAGTCAATCATATATGTATATTTCAACGAAAATTAACTTTAAGATAGCCAATCAAAATTTACAATTGTTTATTAATCAAGAGAAGAGAATCCTTGATACATTTTACCGATTGTACTGTTAAACGTGGTGTGGGTGTGCAAGAAAATTAATTTATTCCGACGCGTAGTTACGTAGCGTACGTAGTATGTATATATGACTAATGTAACGTGTAAACTTGTGTGAAAAAAAGATTTACATGAGCCCTCGTGCCTGATGTCGTAGTACAATATGGCTGCAGAGAAAAACAGTAGAATTATCGCCGTCAGCAATCGCCGTTACGTATAACCATAACGTATATAGCTGATATATAATTAATGCCGAGAAACGGCTACTCATGACGGAACATCGTAATTCGATTGAAGCGATTATTAGATTATGCCGCGAAATATTCGCCATAATCGGTGGTGTTACACGGATGAGCAACATCAGTGCTTTTGATATATTTCATGAATTTAGAGACATAAGCGGCATCCTTTCCGATGTAACGAGAGAAATTCGTTATTTCTATAAATATAGATACAGTTTCTGCAGTTTCGTATAACAATTCTTGATATTTATTTGGACATTTGTTTTCTCGCCGCATCTCTTCATTTGTATTCAACTCGCACCTTAGCCATTGGTGATCCATTTCGATTTTCTTTCTTGATTTCTTAATCGTCGAGTCTGTTTTGGAGTTTCATTCTTTTGCACCGATATTCCTCCTTGCCTGGAGAATGACCGTACTCCTTGCGGCAAAACAATTCACGCATCGTGCCTTGGAATAATTAGAAAGTATCCCTTGTGTATTCTTAAGCAAAATGCGTTATATATATATAATGCGATAAAAATCGAAGCAGGAGACACTGTAAAGTGTCATTTAAATGCAACGATAGAAAATATCGTATGCATTACGCTAATCGATCGATCTGACATATATATAGATATTTTCTATCGTTGCATTTAAATGACACTTTACAGTGTCTCCTGCTTCGATTTTTATCGCGCAAGAGGAGAAAATGTATAACACGCATCTTAGAAGAGACGCATCGCAATCAATCAATTGCGAATCAGTTGCGACAAGTATTACAAAGGGTTCATTGACACTTTAATCCTTCCGGAATCTAAAGATACAGACAAGTATTTAAACATAATGCGCCCGATTGAAAATAGCATTTCTAGATTCCGGAAGTTAACAAATCATTATAAAACATTAAATCTTAGTACACGACGTACACCCAAGATCATTAATGTTACCTTAATACACAAATTTAAGTGCTCATCAAGACACACGCACATATTGCACATTTGCTGCAACATCGACATAACTAAAAAAAACTTTCCAGAAAATGAGTATTTTGAATCATTACAATTTTGTAATATCATTCTTAAAGTATGTATCTAGCTATATATTAACTTTTCATTCAGTGTATTGAATTCTCGCCATCCTTTTGCAAACAATTAAAAGATGACAATCTTTGAGTTATGTCTTTGTTGTAGCAAATGAGTGATATGTTCCGATATGTTCATAAATTTATACGTTAAAGTATTAATAACTCTGTATATATCGAGCAGGATACACAGCGCAACTGCGGTTTCTATTTTATTATCCCTATGTCGTCCCTCCCTCCCCCCCCCCTCTCTCTCTCTCTCTCTCTTTCTGGACGATTAGGAATTATTATTACCATAATTAGTGATATCGTGATTACGGCGATGTTTCGTTGTATGGAACCATAGTACTTATAGATGAAACGTAGAAGTATGCGTTAGATTCCTACACTGTTGTAAGTGGGGTGTCTCGAGAAATGCCACTCGGCGATTGAAAGATTGTTCAACGTATGTAGAATTCTACTCTAAATCATGTTGGGAATATGATAAAACAGGCGATTTTAAAAACAATACGTACAAAATGTCAACGAAATAAATCAAAGCTAGATTTAGTTGCAGTTTTGAGAGCGCGAGCTGTTCGCCTCAGCAGCGGTCATTTTACCAAATGCAATACAAAACGAACAATTCTTCTCAGTGCTAGCAAAGCGCGTCGTTAATATTTTCTAAACAACTTAATTACGAATAAAATAAGAGTACTTTCTAAAAAAAAGTTTAAAGGTAATTCGAAAAACAAAATTCCAGCTACGAAATAAATTGTTGGCGAAGAACGTCGATTGCGATTCTCAATTTGAAATTTTGATCGATTTTTTGGGAATTTTGTTAGTGACGAAAGAAGATCGATTAGAAGAAAGTAGAGTAATGATAAAAGAGAAGTTTTCGTGACGTCGCGGTATTTTAAGCGACACCCCGCACATAAGTCTCGCGTTTTATTATCACGTGTACGACTACACGATAATATTAGAGTACAATTGTCGGAGGCGATACTAATTACGCTGGTGTGTGATATAATAACTAATTTAGTTGAATTGGTGTGTCAATTTTTACGCTCTAATTCACGCCTTTTCAGAGTCCGTCCAAGTTCGTCCGTCCGGAGGGCAGTTTAAGGCTCCTTCGTTTCTTCATTGCAGCCGTATTGAGTTATAACGTCAAAAGCGAGAAATCAGTCTTTTTGAAGGAATTTTCTCTCATGCACATTAAGAGAGATTGATTTTTTTGCGTCAACAACCATGTTCGATTACGATTTGATAAAGTAGATGTCTCCTTTTCATTATATCATCAATATAATTTAATATAATAATATAAATCCTGTATTTCCGTCGAAAATCAATCATACGATAGTTAGTCAAGATTTATAGCTGTTTATTAATCCACAAGTTGAAAAGGAAACTTTTAATCCATTATCCAGTAAAGAATGGCTATAATAATAATATTAATAAAAATATAAAAAAAGAAGAAAGATGTTAGGAGTATCTTTACAAATAAAAATATTATAATATATTTCATCAGTCTATAGTCTATAACATGCGGCGCGTCCCAGGTAGCAGCTGACGTTATTTGTCGTTATTTTAATGTCCAAATGTCGTTACCTTGACATCAAAATAACATCGAATAAGATCAGCTTGCTACTTAGGATGATGTAAAAAAGTTAATTTATGTCTACGTATAATGCAAGAGAAAGAGATTCGTAATTTCTCGCTTCTCACATCGTAACTCGATATACGGTTGCAGCGGGTAAATAGGAATTTATACATCACGTTCGCAATGCGTTAATAACGGGAAATATGAATTTGAAGATTGATTGTCGAAATACGAAAGACGACAAACAACAACAGAACCAACGCGATCGCGAACATATAACTGTATTGGATCGCGATTAATCGCGAGTAGAGTGGATATGTGCCTTGAAGTAAAACTAAAAGTACAGTTGTGTTTTCTTTTTCTCTTCTACCTAATTATTTATCCCCACGATATATACATATAATATATAAGGGCTCAGTGCAACGTGTGGTTGTCTCCATGATTTGTATCCATATTATAATTTAACATGTAAACTCTCTACGAGACATAAAAGAAATAAATATCGGAGGAACGTCCATTTTATCTCGGGATATTTTTTTCTCTCCTTATTTTCCATACAACTTGAAAATACGCATTGACGTTTACATAAGAATGTAATATATTAAATAATTGTAATTAGGTGCGTATTCGTAATTCATAATTTTTGGATTTGTAGCACGGACACGCACCACGGACAATCGTATATGTCGATAATATCGAAAAGCAGATGCGGCTATGTAGTTTCACGTCTGCTTCTCCAGTTGGCGCTGATGCGCGGAACATCCGGATTATAGGTTACGTTCCGATATTTGCTTATTTGTTACTGTCTGTACTGAAAATCTACATTTCACGTCGCGTACACTATAGATTTTCAACGCTGGCAGTGAATATCGGAACGCAACCATGAAAGTTTGATAAATTACTGATAAAGTACTGATAAATAGTAGAAAATATTGTCAACAGTGTCAGTTGTAAAGTGCCTTACATAATCCTTAGCAGAGAGAAGGATGAGAGTGGTCATGCCCGCATTTTAGGTGGTCCCCGTCCATGAGCGCCTCTATGTGCACAAAACGTGCACATTGAACTACGTAGCCATGTCCACGAAAATTTCTGATGGGTAACGCGTTATGTGCACGCTCTATTGGTTCTGTTCCGTGCTATGTGCACGATCTTTTGGTTCTGTTCCGTGCTATGTCGAAAGCGTCGGTAATGCATAATACTTGTATGGAGGGGATGTGCTGGCCGCGGCGGCCGCGCTCGACGCTCGGCAACACTCGGCAAGCTTCGAGCCAGTTCGAGCGAAGAGAGAAGGACAGACATACGATCTGCTGTCTCCTTATTATGATGTAGCTGTAGCTGCTTAGCACGCATTTCGGGTATCGCGTCTCGCGTCTCACCAAGCGTCGAGTCTCGAGTTGGCAAATCGACGATGCGTTGCGTTACATTTAACATTTGACGACTAAATTTGTTAGACTTGAAACACAGCTCCGGTTGGAGTAGTAAAATCATCCCCCCCTTCACCTAATTAAATCGATTCGATTTAATTTTTGATGCTATATGCATCTAAATAACTGTAAAGAAATCATTGCGAAAAATATTACCTCTGCCAGGGGGTTCGAACCTGGAACTTCCTTCCAGGTTCTGTGTTTCAAGTCTGGCAAATCTAGTCGTCACGCAGTCAAAGGTTGGAAAATATGTAAAATAAAAATATAAATAAAACTTTCGCGCATCATTTACCGCGCTGGTTCTTAATTAGCCCGGTTTCTATATTCATGCGGATTTCGATTGGAACCTATACTTCGAATTCAAAATTAATAAATTCCTATAGGAATTTGCACATCGCTTCTTCACCATTGTTAAGTGTGCAAATTAAGAATTTGCACGTTGCTTCATCAACCATTTGATTTCGCTCACTCATAAAGCTTCTTCTATGAGAAAGCTCTTGTGTTTTATTTGATGCATAATAAGTATTTATTAATTTGGCTTTCTCATAGAGGAAGAATAGAACTCCGGTTAATACTTTCCGAGATATAGCCGATCAAAGTTATACAGTATCGAACGAAAAATAAATTTTTGTCACACAACTGTCATAATTTGAATTTATCGATAAAAAAATGTTTGAACCCAGAAATAGCTTTCCTATTTTACCTAGTTAAGCCTTGAATTTTTTGAGAGTTTTCATTCAATGCTAAAGTATTGATATTGAATTTTACAACTAACCAGAGCTAGCGACTGGCGAATTCCTGATCGCGCGACTTCGGCTCATGTCTGAGCTATTAATTTTACAAGAGAAATGCCCTCCTCCCGGATCTTTTTATAGGAAATTTAATTCTCTACAAAATTATCTTTGTGCAATTTTGCTGTATTTCGAACGGTTTTCGCAGCGTTTCGAGTAAAAGGTCGAAAGGGACCAATTTTTTATAATTTATATTTTATTATTATTATTTTTTTACAAAGCACAAAATTGATATGTTTATATCTGCAGTGCCATTTACTATATCGAATGGCACATAAATTAAACTTCCGAATTCAAATTCGATTAAAACCGTAAATTGACTGGCCTATGAGGCTACATGCTGCGGACGATATTGCTGGTCCCTCGTTTGTAGAAAAATGTCGAAAATGTTGAACGTTTGATTATGAAAATCTTGCAATTGACATTACGCTTATAACAGATGAGCGTGCAAAAATCTTGTCTGTATTTGACATATCACACTTGTGAAAGATAAGCTTGTAAAAAATCTGCAAAAGAAATGTAAACGTGCAAAGAAACTTGTCTGCAATAATACATACGATACAGACACAGAAGAAAATGTAAATATATTGTAAATAATTGATTTCTTCATTATTGCAATAATTTGAATATTGAAACTATTTTGTACTATATGCTTTCTAATTACTTACATATGAATTACCAACAATATATATTAATAACAAATAATAAATTAAGGAAGTATTTTGATTTGAAAGTTCGTAAAAATAGGTATTTTTCATGAATTTTTTGTAGGAAACGGAGAAAGCGAATAACATTAAACTTTTCATGTTCTTTTAACATTATTTTGAGAATATATTTTTATTTTTTAAGTAACAAAAATGCTCTATTTTCTATGTTATATCCTGGTCACTAGAATAAGGTATAAATGAAAGACGATGTAAATGATTCCAACTGTTCTAGGTATCAGAAACGCAAAAACCAAAATTTTTCTTATTCAGAAGAGAAGTGTGACTATCGTCTGAACTAGAATAAACATTATACGTTTATTAGTTTTTTTTTCTTTTAATAAAATACTTCCAAAGTTTCGAAAAAAGTTATAATATTTTTAATAAAAAGGCCGCCAGAATGGAAATATTAGTTCAGTTCTAGTTCAGACGATAGCCACACTTCTCCTGAATAAAAAAATTTTTGGTTTTTGCGTTTCAGATACTTAGAACAGCTAGAATCATTTACACCGTCTCGCGTCTGTCATTTACACCTTCTAATGACAGGATATAATATGGAAAAGAAGAGCATTTTTATTACTTAAAACTAAAAATATATTTTCAAAATAAGGCTAAATAAACATGTATATACAGTTTAGCGTTATTCGCTCTTTTCGTTTCCCTGCAAAAAATTCCTGAAAAATATCTTTCTTTATGACTTTTCAAACCAGAATATCTCCTTAACAATTTTTTACATTTTTTTCTGATGGAAGAGATTACCTTCTTTACTTCTCAATATAAATAAATTTTATAGTTATATTGTCATCGTTTTATTCGATTATTTCTGCGTTTTTATATTTGTGATTGAATTAGATTGTTTATTTTATTTATATTATTATTAAGAGATTGTTTAATGTTTTAAAATGTTAACTTAAACACGTTATCATGTTTTTTGATATTTATTTTCTTCTTTCATAGCAATCCGTTCCGAAGAAGACTATAAGTACAGTCGAAACGTTAACCGTGTGTATTGTTTGTTTAATAAATTGTTTCTATTTTAATCCAATATCTCTCTTTTGGCGCTCGTGATTTGGTCGTTTAAACATGGATAGCTAAAATTATATACTTAATAAGAGTAAAAACAACACTACAATTTTTTTCTCGATAGTTAATATTTATTTAATTATTATTATGCATTTAAATATTTTTAAATATTATGCTATACTGTGCTAAAGTTAATGTTTTTAATGTAGGACTTTTTTCAGATAAAAAAGCGTATGGGCAAAAACAAGGATTGCTATTTTTATACATTATCCTTACAAACTTTAATTTTTATGTTTGTTAATATTTATTTAATTATATTTGTAAATTTTATATTTATAAATTTCATATATAATATAATTAAATAAATATATATTTATAAACATAACAATTAAAATTCGTAAGTGGAAACATAAATGTAACGCAACGCATCGTCGATTTGCCAACTCGAGACTCGACGCTTGGTGAGACGCGAGACGCGATACCCGAAATGCGTGCTAAGCAGCTACAGCTACATCATAATAAGGAGACAGCAGATCGTATGTCTGTCCTTCTCTCTTCGCTCGAACTGGCTCGAAGCTTGCCGAGTGTTGCCGAGCGTCGAGCGCGGCCGCCGCGGCCAGCACATCCCCTCCATACAAGTATTATGCATTACCGACGCTTTCGACATAGCACGGAACAGAACCAAAAGATCGTGCACATAGCACGGAACAGAACCAATAGAGCGTGCACATAACGCGTTACCCATCAGAAATTTTCGTGGACATGGCTACGTAGTTCAATGTGCACGTTTTGTGCACATAGAGGCGCTCATGGACGGGGACCACCTAAAATGCGGGCATGACCACTCTCATCCTTCTCTCTGGATGTAGGAAGACAAGTGTAGCACTGCGCATAATGGCGGCCGAAGAATACGACAGCCAATCAAATTTTGGTCAGGAACATCGCGCTACAGTAAAGCCCCTTGCACAATGCCTGGCAACAGGCAATAGGAACAGGAAATAACCAAAAAATCGTTAATTACAACCTAAAAAATTCGAATACTATGATTGGTTGGCAACAGGCAATAGGCACAGAATTTCCAACGTGATGGAAACTCTGTGTCTATTGCCTGTGTCACTGTTTATTCTGCATTTAAGCCCCTTGCACAATGCCAGGCAACAGGCAATAGGAACAGGGAATAGAAATCAGAAATCATGTATAAATGCAGAATAAACAGTGACACAGGCAATAGGCACAGAGTTTCCGTCACGTTGGAAATTCTGTGCCTATTGCCTGTTGCCAACCAATCATAGCATTCGAATTTTTTAGGTTGTAATTAACGATTTTTTGGTTATTTCCTGTTCCTATTGCCTGTTGCCTGGCATTGTGCAAAAGGCTTTATACATGATTTCTGATTTCTATTCCCTGTTCCTATTGCCTGTTGCCTGGCATTGTGCAAGGGGCTTTATGTTCTCTTTCTTTTTCTTACCAGAGACAGAGAGAAACCTGAGAGAGGCCATCCCGCCTCCCGGCCTTTTTCTTGGGGACGCATTTTCCGACGCGCCGCCTGAGAAAGTGCAACTCAACTACGTCGTTTCGCTCGGTAACTGCACATGGTTTGCGTCCGTGCTAATGGTTCGTGTCCGAACTAGCCAGCTGGAGCCGCAACCTCTTGCTCATCATGCTTCCCGCGTAACAGGAGTGATTTCTGAGGAATTACAGACGACTCCAAACTCGAGATTCTCGCTTTTCTCACAATTTAAAATTCTTTTCATAATTTTTATCATCTTTCAAGCGTGTCAACGAATGCATAATGTATTTTACTTAATAACAATTTAATACTAATATGTATTGTTCATTATATTAACATGTACTTATTAATAACATTTGCTTATGTGTGATACATATGTATAAATAATTCACGCGTACGCATAAGCGATATATACATATGTATATTGCAAAATTAACAATAAAATGATAACAAATTGAAATCAACTCCGGCGTGCGTTCAATCCACCGGCCATCCTCCGTCGTGCGCTAATCCATCGGCCATCCATCAGCCATCCTCCGGCGTGCGTTTAATCCACCGGCCATCCTCCGGCGTGCGTTCAATCCACCGGCCATCCTCCGGCGTGCGTTTAATCCATCGGCCATCCATCAGCCATCCTCCGGCGTGCGTTTAATCCACCGGCCATCCTCCGGCAAGCGTTTAATCCATCGGCCATCCACCAGCCATCCTCCGGCGTGCGTTCAATTTACCGGCCATCCTCCGGCGTGCGTTTAATCCATCGGCCATCCATCAGCCATCTCCGGCGTGCGTTTAATCCACCGGCCATCCTCCGGCGAGCGTTTAATCCATCGGCCATCAACCAGCCATCCTCCGTCATGCGTTTATTCCATCGGCCATCCACTAGCCATCCTCCGGCGTGCGTTTAATCCATCGGCCATCCACCAGCCATCCTCCGGCGTGCGTTTAATCCATCGGCCATCCACCAGCCATCCTCCGGCGTGCGTTTAATCCATCGGCCATCCACCAGCCATCCTCCGGCGTGCGTTTAATCCATCGGCCATCCACCAGCCATCCTCAGGCGTGCGTTTAATCCACCGGCAATCCTCCGGCGTGCGTTTAATCCATCGGCCATCCACCAGCCATCCTCCGGCGTGCGTTTAATCCACCGGCCAACCTCCGGCGAGCGTTTAATCCATCGGCCATCCACCAGCTATCCTCCGGCGTGCGTTTAATCCATCGGCCATCCACTAGCCATCCTCCGGCGTGCGTTTAATCCATCGGCCATCCACCAGCCATCCTCCGGCGTGCGTTTAATCCATCGGCCATCCACCAGCCATCCTCCGGCGTGCGTTTATTTCATCGGCCATCCACTAGCCATCCTCCGGCGTGCGTTTAATCCATCGGCCATCCACCAGCCATCCTCCGGCGTGCGTTTAATCCATCGGCCATCCACCAGCCATCCTCCGGCGTGCGTTTAATCCATCGGCCATTCACCAGCCATCCTCAGGCGTGCGTTTAATCCACCGGCCATCCTCCGGCGAGCGTTTAATCCATCGGCCATCCACCAGCCATCCTCAGGCGTGCGTTTAATCCACCGGCAATCCTCCGGCGTGCGTTGAATCCATCGGCCATCCTCCGGCGAGCGTTTAATCCATCGGCCATCCACCAGCCATCTTCCGGCGTGCGTTCAATCCACCGGCCATCCTCCGGCGAGCGTTTAATCAATCGGCCATCCACCAGCCATCCTCCGGCGTGCGTTCAATCCACCGGCCATCCTCCGGCGTGCGTTTAATCCATCGGCCATCCACCAGCCATCCTCAGGCGTGCGTTTAATCCACCGGCAATCCTCCGGCGTGCGTTGAATCCATCGGCCATCCACCAGCCATCCTCCGGCGTGTGTTCAATCCCCCGGCCATCCTCCGGCGTGCGTTTAATCCATCGGCCATCCATCAGCCATCCTCCGGCGTGCGTTTAATCCACCGGCCATCCTCCGGCAAGCGTTTAATCCATCGGCCATCCACCAGCCATCCTCCGGCGTGCGTTCAATCCACCGGCCATCCTCCGGCGAGCGTTTAATCCATCGGCCATCCACCAGCCATCCTCCGGCGTGCGTTTATTCCATCGGCCATCCACTAGCCATCCTCCGGCGTGCGTTTAATCCATCGGACATCCACCAGCCATCCTCAGGCGTGCGTTTAATCCACCGGCAATCCTCCGGCGTGCGTTGAATCCATCGGCCATCCACCAGCCATCCTCCGGCGTGCGTTTAATCCACCGGCCATTCTCCGGCGAGCGTTTAATCCATCGGCCATCCACCAGCCATCCTCCGGCGACGTTTAATCCATCGGCCATTTACTAGCCATCCTCCGGCGTGCGTTTAATCCATCGGCCATCCACCAGCCATCCTCCGGCTTGCGTTTAATCCATCGGCCATCCACCAGCCATCCTCCGGCGTGCGTTTAATCCATCGGCCATCCACCAGCCATCGTCCGGCGTGCGTTTAATCCATCGGCCATCCACCAGCCATCCTCCGGCGTGCGTTGAATCCACCGGCCATCCTCCGGCGAGCGTTTAATCCATCGGCCATCCACCAGCAATCCTCCGGCGTGCGTTTAATCCACCGGCCATCCTCCGGCGAGCGTTTAATCCATCGGCCATCCACCAGCCATCCTCCGGCGTGCGTTCAATCCACCGGCCATCCTCCGGCGTGCGTTTAATCCATCGGCCGTCCATCAGCCATCCTCCGGCGTGCGTTTAATCAATCGGTCATCCACCAGCCATCCTCTGGCGTGCGATTAATCCACCGGCCATCCTCCGGCGAGCGTTTATTCCATCGGCCATCCACCATCCATCCTCTGGCGTGCGTTTAATCCACCGACCATCCTCCGGCGTGCGTTGAATCCTTCGGCCATCCACCAGCCATTCTCCGGCGTGCGTTTAATCCACCGGCCATCCTCCGGCGTGCGTTTAATCCATCGGCCATCCACCAGCCATTCTCCGGCGTGCGTTTAATCCATCGGGCATCCACCAGCCATCCTCCGGCGTGCGTTGAATCCATCGGCCATCCACCAGCCATCCTCCGGCGTGCGTTTAATCCATCGGCCATCAACTAGCCATCCTCTGGCGTGCGTTTAATCCACCGGCCATCCTCCGGCGTGCGTTTAATCCACCGGCCCTCCTCCGGCGTGTGTTTAATCCATCGGCCATCCACCAGCCATCCTCCGGCGTGCGTTTAATCCATCGGCCATCCATCAGTCCTCCTCCTTACTTACTCGGTTAGGAGGAGCGCGTGCCCCGAGGTCGTGCCCCGGCGGTCACGGTGTTCTACAGCCAAGCGTGTCAGAGTGGCGTGAGGCCTCGCGGCCGATCGCCGTTAATACTCCCGCGTGATCCGATTCGAGGGACGCCAGGGTTTCGTTTTAATGTCTGCACTATAGTGTAGACATTATGTGTAGCCATGGCTCGGTGTTTGGATAACGTCAATGAAATTAGAAGTTGTATCGTTAGATAATGAAGATATGGAAGGTGTTGAAGATGTTGTGGATTGACAATTTGTTGCATTGAAAGAACCACTTTTGTAGCAGTATCTTTAAGAATGCTTTGTAAATTAGGTATGAATAAAATTTAGTTTATTATTAGATAACTGATTAAAATTAGTTAAATATTTCCACCAATGGCTGCCGAGCCATAGTTACAATAGGCGGCCGATAAGTGGCGGCGGCGTCACTTGTGAAATGATTAATTTGTTAATTTTTCAATAAAAATGCAATAAATCATTAAAATAATGATGGAGCAATAAGGAGCAATCGTTCTATGCCGGATTTAATTGCATAGAGTTATTAGAAATATGTTTTTGAGTGAAAGTTATAAATTTTACGTTTTTTTAAATATCTTAAAAAATAATAATTTTAAAAGGGGAGCAATTGTTGATTCTGAGGGAGCAATTAGGGAGCAATCGTATGAGCTATAGTTTATTAAAAAATATGAACTTCCAGCGCCAACTTATTTCCGGTGATTTCAGCAGTGATGTCAGATGCTCGACGCTCGGTCAGCCGCGAGCCGGTGAGAATCGTGCTAGGCTTCTCGACGCTCACGCTCGCGCGCGCGCACCTAGGTCTTGTCGTACTTATTAATTACTTATGATATTTATTGATTTTATATATATATATAAAATAAATAAATAAATAAATAAATAAATATAAATATATATAATATATAATATTAAAAAATAATATATATATATATATATATATATATGAAGCCGAGACCGAAGATTAATGAACAATACTATTGTTATTATATAATAATAAAGAAAACTTATTTTGTAATTTGAAAATAATTTCTTATTTTTTTATTAGCAAATCGTTAACTTTTCTAAAGTTGTTAGAAAATATGCGAATAATTTTAATGATTGTCAAATAATTTTCCTAGTTTATATGTATTACATAACAACTCATTGCGAAAAAACCCTGACTGAGATAATATTTTTTCGCAATAAATTCTTTACAGTAATATTCGGGGAAAGGGGGGATGTTAGATACGATTTGTATCAGCATCAAAAATTAAATCAATTTGCGATTTATTTAAGTAAATTTACTGTTCTAACGAAAAAACTGTGTTTCAAGACCGACAATTCGTTGGCGCGCAGTTTAGTTGGAAATAGTATTAGAAATTCACACGGAAATTATTTGCTACTTAGATCCTAGCTCGGACTTGATGGCGTTCTTATATTATATTAATTTAATGTCAAATATACAGTCTTAATAACTAATTTTTGAAGGAAATTTATAGTTTTTAGAGAAAGAAAATTCTCGAAATTATCGATGATTGTACGTGATATAAAATTTGAATATTCCATTTGTTTTCAAACTTTGTGCGCTCGCCGCAGTGACTATTGTTAAAATGCAATGCATTCTGCGCTCGCCGCAGTGACTACTGTCAAAATGCATTCTGCGCTTAGCGCTGTTTATAATGTGCAAATAAAATATACGCTCGCTCATCTATCTGCATTAGTGTCATCTTGTGCACTGTGTTCATACAAGAATTCGTGCAAATGGAGTAAATTGCTACCCATATGTGCACATGGGTGCATTTATATCTTACCGTTTAGAGTACAAAATATCTATTCTCTAATGGGTAGATATGATTGCAACCCGTCTGTAATACACAGCAGCGTGTTTATAATCCAGTAAGTAAATTAATAGCAAATTGTTGCCAATTTGGCATTAAACTCACTTACAAAGAACTTTGCCCATTTTTATAAAGGTTTTAGGCCCCTCGCGTTTAGTAACAAGATTTAAAATGAAAGATTATTGTTGGAGAATCGAAATATTTCTATATAAACATAATCCTTTATTGTAAGTTAATACCGTTCAGAGATACACTCTTTGAAAAATTAGAAAAATGTACGAAATGGCTTTGTTTCATTCGATTTTTCGACATCCTAGGCACCTCCCTGTGATGACGGATAATAAACTATTTTAATATATCAATTGAAGTACTTTATACAAATAAATTTGTTACTACTGATCCAGCTAATTGCAAGTTTCTGGATGTGAGTCAGGGATATTCAAAATAATGGATTGTAACCATTACCACTATCACCACGGAGAAAAGTCCTGGATGCCGAGAAATCAAATGAAAGAATGCTATATAGTATATTTTTCTAATGTTTCAGAAAGTGTATCTCTAAACAATGTCGACTTAGAGGATTATGTCTGTAGAATATTCTGATCCTCTAACAATAATTTTTTATTTTAGCAAAGTCTCGTTGTTAGACGCGAGGGTTCTAAAATAGCAATTCAATTTATTACTCGATTAACTGGCGCAATATATACAAAAATGCACAACGTTTCGGCTCTATATTCGAGCCCTTTTCAAGTGCGAACTGAAACAGGAACAGCGAAAAAGAAAAACAATATAAATAAATCGAGACAATATTAAGTTAACGACGTTATTAAATATTGAGCAATACCTATCATCTATTGACTCGTCACATAATTAGTACAGATTCCTGAGTTCACGAGCATGTTCCCGCATGGCCCTAAAGGTCAGCTGTGGACCAATCTTAATTTGTAGCAACAATGATATATGAGGAGAGAAAGCGACGATCAAGAAAAACTTACGAATCTCATAATAGAATTTCGCGTATGACTAGTTCTTCGTTGCGACATGTTACATGTATGCGAGTACTTGGGAGACTGAGCGGACAAAGAAAGAAACAAGGTGTCCCGAGGTAGAAATATAAACAATCAAACTGACATGATGACACTGTCGTATATCGTATTTAAATTCTCCGTATCTTTTTTTAAATTGATCGTGTTCTTATTTTTCTTTATAAAGAACATTTCAGCGATCTCTCTCATTTTCAAGTGAGGTTCTTTGTGTAATATTTTCGGATCTGACCACTTAAAATTGTGGTCATTCTGTATCCGGTGCTTGCTTACGACAGAGAAATTGCTGTCATGTTTTTTAATATCGCTGAAATGTTCTTTCACTCTTGTCTCGAGATGTCTCTTCGTCTGCCCAATGTAAGACGCGTCGCAATTCTCACAATCAATTTTGTAAACCACATTAGTTTCCTTGTTAGTCGCTAATCTGTCCTTGCCCCTCCTGATGACAGCACTGAGTTTTTTCGGTATCTTATATACCACGTCACAGCGGACTCTCTCAAGAGTACCCCGTATGCCCGCGCTTAAGCCCTTCACATAAGGGATCACCACACATCTGCGTACATCAAACGTGCTGTCGCGTTCGGAATTAGTACTCAAGTCCCTTCTATTTTCTAATTGTCGCAATCTATTGTTAATATGCTTATTAACCTAAAATAGTTCTAAAATAGACAGGGTTTTTTGTGGCAAATCCAATTATTAATAAAGTGAAACGTGATATAAAATAATGTAAAATCTCATAAAGTGAGAGAATGTAAATGTAATGTTTTATTATAAAATAACAATAAATATTTTAAAATTGAAAAATCTTCCTATACTTATCTTCCCTATAATCATGTAATGGTCATCACCTGCGATGACGTTTAAAATTTCCAAAGAACTTTGTTCCCAATTGCAAATAACACTTAATATAATACTAAAAAGCAACGTACATTAAAATATGTTTAACGCATTACATTTGTTTTGCTTTTTCACTTAACTTTTGCATATACCCTACAATAGATTAGGCAGTAAAAATAATCAATAACTCAATAACATAAATGTTTTGTCGTTTATAGATCTTCACAAGTTCGAATTCCATTTCAACAATGACAAAATCTTTTCCTGTTCATATTTTTTATTGTTTCTATCGTATATCGACTGATATCTTTCGGGAGGTCGTATCTTAAAAACTGTCACTTTACAGGATTCGTAAATTTTTGTTTTGTTGATAAGCGACAAACAAGATAGTTTGCTTTACTTTCAAAAGTATAGTGATTTGGAATTAAAATACAGCTTTATTGTTTAATTTGATATTATTCGTGGAAAACAAACGCAAAAACGCAATTTTTATAGATACGACGTACTTTAAAATTGTAATCAAATAAACAAGTTACGACATATTTAGTTTTAAATAACATTTATTATTGTTATTTAAAAATAAATATGTCGTATCTTGTTCATTATTTGATTATAATTTTGAAGTGCAAATTTGTCGTATCTACAAATACGAGAAAATACGAGAAAATTTTGACAACTAATTCATTTTTGGTAATCTATTTCAAGATAGGATGTAGACATTTAGCTTCGGGGTTGCCTGACTAAGCGTTTAAGCAGAAAAACCGGAAATTGTGTAAAATCGACCTCGAATTGTGTAAGATACGACCTCACAGCTTCGCAGGATTCCCTCGCTGCTCCGATGTCACCTTCTGCGTCGTTATTTTCTGAAACATTCAAATGAACGATTCGATTAAGTAAAGACAGAAGAAATAGAAAATTTGTGACATAAATGACATAGTACGTGAAAATCAATTACACTCACCACCTTCTTTTAGGCTGCTCGGGATGTCCCTCGTGTTCCCTCGATGCGAAGCAACGTTGCTCCTTCCCGCGTGGATATTTTCTGTAACATAAAAATAATCGAATCGATTAAATAATTGTCACACGCATCGAACATCTTATTCGTTATTCAGATTAATATTATATTTTAAATTACTTCTTCGAAAAAAATCTTTACGTTAGAATCAACTTGAATCAAATTTTTCAAAATATTTCTTTTTACTAATTTAAATTTCGAAACACGATTTAATGTAACAACTGAATAAGCACAAACGAAAAAAGAGATTCTATATCTTTAGAAAAAATAAAAAGTAACATTTACCAGAAGTGTTGGTACGCCGATGCCCGATGCCTATCCTAGGCCTCCTTCTCCTCTCAGGCTGCTCGGAATGTCAGCTACGCAGGATTCCCTCGCTGCTCCGATGTCACCTTCTGCGTCGTTATTTTCTGAAACATTCAAATGAACGATTCGATTAAGTAAAGACAGAAGAGATAGAAAATTTTTGGACATAAGTGACATAGTACGTAAAAATCAATTAAACTCACCACTTTCTTTCATGCTGTTCCGGCCGCAAAATCCACCTCCACCTCTGGGTCAGATAGGAGTCTCGAGCCACATTGAGACTCGTGGCAATGCAGTTTGACTTCATCCCTTAAGCAAGAAAAATCAAGAAGCATTTCAGCTATATTGCATTAATTTTACAACGTTTTTGCAATATAGTCGAAATGTTTCTTGACTTTTCTCGCTTAATGGAAATGTAATTGCTGAAAGGAATTAAAAATTATTCCCTACCTGCGTTTTAACTAGGTCCTTTTTTTTTTTTTATTTTACGTGGTGGAAATCTTCCATCACTGGAATCCCCACGACGTCCTGGAGGCAACCCGTCAGCAGTGGCAACCAGTCACGGTGGCTGTGCCACCGATCGGGGAGCACCACTGGTCGGGGAGTGCCTCCATTCTTCCGGGGTTTGAGTGACCAGTGACCCCCCTTTCGGGAGGAAGACTCCCCCTTCCCCGGGGCGGGGCGGGGGGAGTGCCGGATTCTGCAGAGAGCAGAACATTAAAGTTCCGCCATTTCCCCGCAGCCTACCGGCTAAAACCACCACGAGTGACCCTAACGCCGCGTGATGTCGCCGAAGGCAGACAGGAGGAGGATTTACTTTTTACACGCTCACTACTGGAGAAAAGCGTGATGTCGCCGAAGGCAGACAGGAGGAGGATTTACTTTTTACACGCTCACTACTGGAGAAAAGCGTGATGTCGCCGAAGGCAGACAGGAGGAGGATTTACTTTTTACACGCTCACTACTGGAGAAAAGCGTGATGTCGCCGAAGGCAGACAGGAGGAGGATTTACTTTTACACGCTCACTACTGGAGAAAAGCGTGATGTCGCCGAAGGCAGACAGGAGGAGGATTTACTTATTACACGCTCACTACTGGAGAAAAGCGTGATGTCGCCGAAGGCAGACAGGAGGAGGATTTACTTTTTACACGCTCACTACTGGAGAAAAGCGTGATGTCGCCGAAGGCAGACAGGAGGAGGATTTACTTATTACACGCTCACTACTGGAGAAAAGCGTGATGTCGCCGAAGGCAGACAGGAGGAGGATTTACTTATTACACGCTCACTACTGGAGAAAAGCGTGATGTCGCCGAAGGCAGACAGGAGGAGGATTTACTTTTTACACGCTCACTACTGGAGAAAAGCGTGATGTCGCCGAAGGCAGACAGGAGGAGGATTTACTTTTACACGCTCACTACTGGAGAAAAGCGTGATGTCGCCGAAGGCAGACAGGAGGAGGATTTACTTATTTACACGCTCACTACTGGAGAAAAGCGTGATGTCGCCGAAGGCAGACAGGAGGAGGATTTACTTTTTACACGCTCACTACTGGAGAAAAGCGTGATGTCGCCGAAGGCAGACAGGAGGAGGATTTACTTATTACACGCTCACTACTGGAGAAAAGCGTGATGTCGCCGAAGGCAGACAGGAGGAGGATTTACTTTATTACACGCCCACTACTGGAGAAAAGCGTGATGTCGCCGAAGGCAGACAGGAGGAGGATTTACTTTTTACACGCTCACTACTGGAGAAAAGCGTGATGTCGCCGAAGGCAGACAGGAGGAGGATTTACTTATTACACGCTCACTACTGGAGAAAAGCGTGATGTCGCCGAAGGCAGACAGGAGGAGGATTTACTTTTTACACGCTCACTACTGGAGAAAAGCGTGATGTCGCCGAAGGCAGACAGGAGGAGGATTTACTTTTTACACGCTCACTACTGGAGAAAAGCGTGATGTCGCCGAAGGCAGACAGGAGGAGGATTTACTTATTACACGCTCACTACTGGAGAAAAGCGTGATGTCGCCGAAGGCAGACAGGAGGAGGATTTACTTTTTACACGCTCACTACTGGAGAAAAGCGTGATGTCGCCGAAGGCAGACAGGAGGAGGATTTACTTATTACACGCTCACTACTGGAGAAAAGCGTGATGTCGCCGAAGGCAGACAGGAGGAGGATTTACTTTTTACACGCTCACTACTGGAGAAAAGCGTGATGTCGCCGAAGGCAGACAGGAGGAGGATTTACTTTTTACACGCTCACTACTGGAGAAAAGCGTGATGTCGCCGAAGGCAGACAGGAGGAGGATTTACTTATTACACGCTCACTACTGGAGAAAAGCGTGATGTCGCCGAAGGCAGACAGGAGGAGGATTTACTTTTACACGCTCACTACTGGAGAAAAGCGTGATGTCGCCGAAGGCAGACAGGAGGAGGATTTACTTTTTACACGCTCACTACTGGAGAAAAGCGTGATGTCGCCGAAGGCAGACAGGAGGAGGATTTACTTTTTACACGCTCACTACTGGAGAAAAGCGTGATGTCGCCGAAGGCAGACAGGAGGAGGATTTACTTTTTACACGCTCACTACTGGAGAAAAGCGTGATGTCGCCGAAGGCAGACAGGAGGAGGATTTACTTTTTACACGCTCACTACTGGAGAAAAGCGTGATGTCGCCGAAGGCAGACAGGAGGAGGATTTACTTTTACACGCTCACTACTGGAGAAAAGCGTGATGTCGCCGAAGGCAGACAGGAGGAGGATTTACTTATTACACGCTCACTACTGGAGAAAAGCGTGATGTCGCCGAAGGCAGACAGGAGGAGGATTTACTTATTACACGCTCACTACTGGAGAAAAGCGTGATGTCGCCGAAGGCAGACAGGAGGAGGATTTACTTATTACACGCTCACTACTGGAGAAAAGCGTGATGTCGCCGAAGGCAGACAGGAGGAGGATTTACTTTTTACACGCTCACTACTGGAGAAAAGCGTGATGTCGCCGAAGGCAGACAGGAGGAGGATTTACTTATTACACGCTCACTACTGGAGAAAAGCGTGATGTCGCCGAAGGCAGACAGGAGGAGGATTTACTTTTACACGCTCACTACTGGAGAAAAGCGTGATGTCGCCGAAGGCAGACAGGAGGAGGATTTACTTTTACACGCTCACTACTGGAGAAAAGCGTGATGTCGCCGAAGGCAGACAGGAGGAGGATTTACTTATTACACGCTCACTACTGGAGAAAAGCGTGATGTCGCCGAAGGCAGACAGGAGGAGGATTTACTTTATTACACGCTCACTACTGGAGAAAAGCGTGATGTCGCCGAAGGCAGACAGGAGGAGGATTTACTTATTACACGCTCACTACTGGAGAAAAGCGTGATGTCGCCGAAGGCAGACAGGAGGAGGATTTACTTTTTACACGCTCACTACTGGAGAAAAGCGTGATGTCGCCGAAGGCAGACAGGAGGAGGATTTACTTATTACACGCTCACTACTGGAGAAAAGCGTGATGTCGCCGAAGGCAGACCCTTAGGAGGATTTACTTATTACACGCTCACTACTGAGAAAAGCGTGGTGTCGTTCCGCAGACAACGCGACGCGATTTCTTACACGCTTAACGTTCTAAGCGTGGTGTCGTTCCGCAGACAACGCGACGCGGGAGTCTGGGTGGCCGAAGCCAACGACAGACTCCTAAGCAGGGCAGCCGGACCCCCGGTTTTCTGTCAGGGTTTTCCTTCCCTTAGGTCGGTTAGGAGAGCCTAAGCTCCTCCCTCACGGCTCCGACCAGCCGAGCGGACTTTTTATAGAGGCCGCTTACCTCGCGAGTCCTTTAAAAGGACTCCCCGGTCCACGACAGACCCGTAGGGCTGCCGTAGATTGCGGTACTGGTGTGCTCGGGTACTCCGGGTGCGCAAAACCCGTAGTGGAGGGCTCCCCCGTGCCCCTAAAGGGTCCGGGAGGACTCCCCCCACCCCCTGGAGGGAAGATTTATTACACGCTTAACTTTATCAGCGTGATGTCTTTAGCAGACAAAATTTTTTACACGCTTAATTTTTTTCAAGCGTGATGTCTTTTGCAGACAAGATTTTTTACACGCTTAACTTTATAAGCGTGATGTCATTCATAGACAAGATTTTTACACGCTTAACTTTATAAGCGTGACGTCGTTTATAGACAAGATTTTTTACACGCTTAATTTTTTCGAGCGTAATGTCATGAGTGCCGGATTCTGCAGAGAGCAGAACATTAAAGTTCCGCCATTTCCCCGCAGCCTACCGGCTAAAACCACCACGAGTGACCGTAACACCGCGTCGAGCGAGCAAGGGGGGAAGTCGCGCCGCGTGTCACTGCCGCCGGTAGACAACGCGCCTATTTATACGGTCGAGCGAGCAAGGGGGGAAGTCGCGCCGCGTGTCACTGCCGCCGGTAGACAACGCGCCTATTTATACGGTCGAGCGAGCAAGGGGGGAAGTCGCGCCGCGTGTCACTGCCGCCGGTAGACAACGCGCCTATTTATACGGTCGAGCGAGCAAGGGGGGAAGTCGCGCCGCGTGTCACTGCCGCCGGTAGACAACGCGCCGTATTTATACGGTCGAGCGAGCAAGGGGGGAAGTCGCGCCGCGTGTCACTGCCGCCGGTAGACAACGCGCCTATTTATACGGTCGAGCGAGCAAGGGGGGAAGTCGCGCCGCGTGTCACTGCCGCCGGTAGACAACGCGCCTATTTATACGGTCGAGCGAGCAAGGGGGGAAGTCGCGCCGCGTGTCACTGCCGCCGGTAGACAACGCGCCTATTTATACGGTCGAGCGAGCAAGGGGGGAAGTCGCGCCGCGTGTCACTGCCGCCGGTAGACAACGCGCCTATTTATACGGTCGAGCGAGCAAGGGGGGAAGTCGCGCCGCGTGTCACTGCCGACGGTAGACAACGCGCCTATTTATACGGTCGAGCGAGCAGGGGGGAGGTCGCGCCGCGTGTCACTGCCGCCGGTAGACACACGCGCCTATTTATACGGTCGAGCGAGCAAGGGGGGGAAGTCGCGCCGCGTGTCACTGCCGCCGGTAGACAACGCGCTATTTTACGGTCGAGCGAGCAAGGGGGGATAGTCGCGCCGCGTGTCACTGCCGACGGTAGACAACGCGCCTATTTGTACGGTCGAGCGAGCAAGGGGGGAAATCGCGCAGTCGCGCCGCGTGTCACTGCCGCCGGTAGACAAACGCGCGATTTATACGGTCGAGCGAGCAGGGGGGGAAGTCGCGCCGCGTGTCACTGGCCGCCGGTAGACAACGCGCCTATTTATACGGTCGAGCGAGCAAGGGGGGGAAGTCGCGCCGCGTGTCACTGCCGCCGGTAGACAACGCGCCTATTTATACGGTCGAGCGAGCAAGGGGGGAAGGTCGCGCCGCGTGTCACTGCCGACGGTAGACAACGCGCCTATTTATACGGTCGAGCGAGCAAGGGGGGAAGTCGCGCCGCGTGTCACTGCCGCCGGTAGACAACGCGCCGATTTGTACGGTCGAGCGAGCAGGGGGGGAGGTCGCGCCGCGGTCACTGCCGCCGGTAGATAACGCGCCGATTTATACGGTCGAGCGAGCAGGGGGGGAGGTACGCGCCCGCGTTGTCATGCCGCCGGTAGACAACGCGCCGATTTCTTACGGTCGAGCGAGCAGGGGGGAGAGGTCGCGCCGCGTGTCACTGCGCCGGTAGACAACGCGCCGATTTATACGGTCGAGCGAGCAGGGGGGAGGGTCGCGCCGCGTGGTCACTGCCGCCGGTAGACAACGCGCCGATTTATACGGTCGAGCGAGCCGGGGGGGAGGTCGCGCCGCGTGTCACTGCCGCCGGTAGACAAACGCGCCGATTTATACGGTCGAGCGAGCAGGGGGGGAGGTCGCGCCGCGTGTCACTGCCGCCGGTAGACAACGCGCCGATTTATACGGCGAGCGAGCAGGGGGGGAGGTCGCGCCGCGTGTCACAGCGCCGGTAGATGATATAATGTTGCGGTTGATTACGAATCGTTGCGATCGTTAATAAGCGCGCGTTAATCATATCGGAAAAAAATAAACAACTACGTTGGATCGTTAATAAAATCTTAATTAAGTGACTTAATTTTGCTTTTAATTTTACAATGATACGCGTAATTAATGTATTCGTCCAAGAATTAATACACAGCAGCAATGGAAAGTAAAACAGAATTATATATCAAGAAATGAAAGAATTTTATGTTAATCGCGTTCTAATAAAAATCGTCGTGATTATATCTTCCCGGAAGAGGAGAACGAGCGAATATAATTTTCTAGCTCTACCGGGAATCGAACCCGGGACCTTTGGCTCAATAGACCAGTGCGCTGTCTACTAGGCCATGCTCGTCCTCAATAAAATATACACAGAGAAAAATACTGTTGTATCAACAGCATTAGTCTAATTGGAAATAATCTTGTTTATTTCATTAAACCAAAAGCATAATGTATTGAATTAACAAGATTATTCCAATTAGACTCAGGCTGTTGATACAACAATTATTTTTTCTCCGTGTATATTGCCAAATTTAAATAATTGCCTATAAATTTCAGGCGACTGGTATACTTCGCATGTTCTGCGATACAAATAACATTAGATGCATTAATAAATAATGCAATCGGACATAACGTATGTGCTTATGGATGCATTCTCCCGTAAGCACAATAAATCGATAAATAATGATGATGCTCCAGGATTAATTATTTAGCTAGTCTGATCTAGTCTATCCATTTTAGAGCAACGAATTTGTAAGAAGTCGCATTTATCTATAGTACTATTATGTGGATACAATACATACATATATCTAATATAGGTCTCACAAATCGTTACCCCCATACTATTGTAAAAAATTCGTCACTCACCGATCCGATGCGCAACGGGCGGAGTTAATTCGGCCACGTAACTACGAGATACTGTAACAAAAACGAAAGATATAAATTAAAGAGGCGCTGAAAATGATAAATGTTTCAAAAAATACACATAATTTACGCGCATCTAAATTCGTCTTTCAATTAGATTCACTGATATAATTATCTATTTCCGGAAAAAATATTTACAAAAATAAATTTTTATAAAATTTTAAATAATTTCTTTTTTTCTAATTAGTTTTAGCTTATCGAAATAAAACTCCGAATAATGAGGAAAAACTATTAATTTTATGCAGATAAAAGGATGATACTTACCCCAAGGTTGCTCCGCCGGGGCCCGATGTCTCTCTCAGACCTCCTCCTCCTCTCAGGACGTCAGGCTTCCTCCTCTCATCGCGCACAGGACACTCGCGAGAAACACTCGCGGATAATAAACTACAATCGCGCGCGGACTAATTTCATTAAAAGTCTTTCTCGCGCGATACTGTACGGCACTCCCGTTTAAAAAAGTCCTTTAGTCCGATTATACTTGAACGGCACTCCCGAAGCAAACGCGACGAACCGGCTGCGGTTCGTTTATTCAATTAAATCGGCGGACGAGGGTACGTTAGCTTCCCCGTCTTTGAATTTTTATCCAAGCAGAACAAGAGTTTTGCTTGGGTAAAATCCTCGTACTGGGTACTGGGCCTTCCCACTCGCCAAGGTCGTACCCATGGGAAGGAAGTACTTTACTCTGTAGTAATATAAAAACAGGTAACATAGATTGATTAAACAAAACCACAATTAAGATTGAATATCGTATGCACATTACGCCGCGGTATCGAGCACGTAAATCTCGCGAAGGTAAGTACTATTAATGCATGCTTTGCACGATAAGGAGTCGCGATTATACGCGGCACGAAATACACGAGTCACAAAAATAAGAAATATTCACGAACGAGCGTTGTATCGTTGTATCACAGCGTGCTATTTACTTGAATCATTTACTTGAATCACGATACGATTTCACGTTGTCACTCGGCCCTCTTCCGCTCTTCGAAAAGAATCGGGGATAATCGCACGACAATTCCGGCACAGCACACAGCACGTTCAAAGCACGACACGATTCGAGATATGCCGCGTAAATGAATGCCACGCACATTCGATGGTCCAGCGACATATGGCGGCCGGGCCGGGACGAGCGATTATCGCCCGCGAATATCACGACGAAACTACAAATCACTCACGACACGTCACGACTCGCAATTGCCGTACGAGGTACCTTCGCCTCGACGCCCTCGACATCTCCGTCTCGAGCGAGCGACACATTAATTCATTCACGACACTTGATACACACTTGATGCAAATTATTGAGCGCCTCGTCGATTATTCCCGCGAAACGAGGAGCAGGAATGCCAATCGCACGAACGAGCGCGCGTTCCGAATCAGCACCCACGGCACGGAGCACAAAACACTTGACACCTGTTCGAAATTTATCGGGAGAATGACTGATTGTGAGTAATATCCGCAGGTGAGGGTACTCCGAGCGTCGGCAAAACAAGTATCAAGGCTGTGTCGCCGATGGAAATGATCGTCCGCGCGCCGACTTTGCACGTACGTTGCTGCGAAATCGGCGGACTCATTCAACGGTCGCGGTCGCGGTATTGCGACTGCCAAGGCCGAGGCCGAGGTGCCGACTGCCGAGTGCCGCGTGCCGCGTGCCTCGCCGACGACGCGCCGGGCGGGCGGAGAGAGCGGCCGAACGTGATTCGGCATTCGGCCGGATTCGAAGGCTCCCGGCTCGACTCGCCGCGCGGCGCGGCGCGCACGCAAGTATTAATACGTTAACGCGGCGGTCGCGGCGAGACGTTGTTGCTCGTGTAATTTCTTTTTCGTGAACGAAAGAAAATCTCACAGGTTACAGTGTGTGGTGTGTGGTGTGTGTGTGTTGCAAGTTGAATGTACGCCGAATATTCTGATTCTGTTTCTTCTCGTGTCGACTGCAAAGTCTGCAACGAGTGGGATGGCCGAAAGGACGCCCGTACGTCGTATCACCCTCCCGTTCCTCCGGCTGTGATTTGACGGGTCTCCTGCAATGTGCCGTGATCGGTAAGTGAATGTGCATGAGAGACAAATGATTCGAAGCGCGACACATCCGAATCTTTAATAGAATCGTTGTCCCGCGTGTCGCAGTGAGACGAGTGAGACGATAACCTCGGAATTCGTGTCGTGTCTCTTGCCTCCGTTTCGATTTCTACTTCGCGAATGAGTGAATCGCGTGGAAAGACGCTTCGGTGAATAGCTCGAATCTCTCACTAAGCACGGGAATTATAATTATTAAGTAATTAAAGAGAATGATCGCGCGTTGTTTACAATGTTTCAATTTTATTTGTATGTGCTCCTAATAAACTTTGTAGAAATTAACATTAATATGTTCGTAAAGCGATCGTTTGTAAAAATTTCGTCGCGATCGTTCTTGCAGCGCGGTGATCGCGCATACCATAAATCCATAAAAGACGATTAAACCGTCGTCAAGATACTTAAAATTTTATAAAACATTCCGTGCTGGTTCCCCAAATATTATTCGTTTTGCTTACAAAATTGTCCATAAAGGCCTATATTGTCTCGTATTCGGATCTTTAAATTGATAGGAGATACATAATCTTTATTTGAAATAACTCAGACAACATACATGTCAAAAGGGGGTCTTTCAGATGTCTTACGAAAAGATGGCTAAAAGACGTCTAAAAGACGTCTTATGTCCGATTTTGGATATTGTGCTGTCTGGGAAGTGTGAAAGGTGAAAAAAGAGAAAAAGTGAGAGAGGGGAGATGAGGGCTATTAGATATTTAACATATAATATAAAATTTTAAAATAAGTTAATATTTATCGAACATGTAAGATATTCTCGATTGTAATTGGTCGAGGATCAGTTTATATTATATCTTACATGTATCGATAAATGTTAACTTATTTTATATATTTATATTATCTGTATGTTTAATATCTAATAGTGATAGCCTCTCTCCTCTCACACTTTCTCTTTCCGACACTGCCGATAAAACATCATCTAGTGCGCGTCCGTGTACATCGCAAATGTTATGTAATATAGATTTATATATATAATATAACAACAAAA